>NW_026895456.1:0-159949 GCF_033153095.1 Gastrolobium bilobum
ATCGCTGGAGAATTTCATTCTCCCGCTCCCAAGTTGCGTCCTCAGGAGTCAATCCTTCCCATTGTACATTGATCATGGGATTTGTCCTGTTTCTCAACACTTTTTCATCAAACGGTCCCACAACAAACTTCAAGTCTTTTCTTACTTCGATATTGTCCGGCTGTACAATGTGGGATTCATCCGGCACGTATTTTCGAAGTTGACTGATGTGAAAAACACTATGCAAATTTGACAGATGTGGAGGTAAGGCAAGCTGATAAGCCACAGGTCCAACCCTTTTCATAATCTGGTAGGGCCCAATGAACCTAGGACTCAACTTCCTCACTCCTAGAGCACGCCCAACACCCGTAGTCGGAGACAAACGGATAAATACATGATCCCCTTCTGAAAATTCAAGGGGTCTATGCTTTGCATCATAATAACTCTTTTGGCGACTCTGTGCTTTCTTCAATCGATCCTTAATCATCATAATTTGATCGGTAGTCTCTTGGACCATATCAGGCCCAAATAACTGCCTCTCTCCAATTTCTGACCAACAAGTAGGCGCCCTGCACCTACGGCCATACAAAGCTTCATACGGAGCCATGCCCAAACTGGCATGATAACTATTATTGTAGGAAAATTCCACTAGAGGAAGATATTTATCCCATGCATTTCCCTGCTCTAAGGCACAAGCCCTCAACATGTCCTCCAGGGTCTGAATAGTCCTCTCAGTCTGACCATCAGTCTGGGGATGATAAGCCGTGCTCAGCCTCAACTGTGTACCGAAGGCCTGTTGCACTGCATCCCAGAGTCTAGAAGTAAATTTAGGGTCCCGATCACTAATGATACTTTCAGGAACACCATGAAGTTTCACAATCTCTCTTACATATATCCGAGCCAACTGCTCTGTGGAGAAACTCGTTTTAACTGGTATGAAATGTGCAGACTTTGTCAATCTGTCAACAACTACCCAGATGGAATCAAAACCAGCCTGAGTTCTCGGTAATGCTACTACAAAATCCATAGAAATACTGACCCATTTCCATTCCGGAATATCCAAGGGCTGCAGTAATCCAGAAGGTCTCTGATGCTCAATCTTAACTTTCTGACATGTCAAACACTTACTCACAAATAGAGCAATGTCTTTCTTCATTCCCGACCACCAGAAATTCCGTTTCAAGTCTTGGTACATCTTGGTAGCACCAGGATGGATAGTGTACTTACCCATGTGACCCTCAGTTAATACCTCATCTACCATCTGACCTTTTGGAACAATGATTCGATCCTTGTAAAACTTAAGACCGAACCTATCAGTGGACACAAAGTCCTGCTCTTTCATAGACTGAATCTCTTCATCAAGCAATTGAGCTTCTTTAATCCGCTCAACTAATGAATTCAGGACTACCGTAGTAGTCAATAAATGCGGACTATCTTCTGTATTCACAGGAATGTGGAGATCCCTGAATTTCTCAATCAAATTATACTCGGAAATCATCAAATTGGCCATACCAAGCGTCTTTCTGCTTAAAGCATCAGCTACTACATTGGCTTTACCAGGGTGATATTGCAATTCAAAATCATAATCCTTCAGAAATTCCACCCATCGGCGTTGCCTCATATTTAGCTCCTTCTGATCAAACAGATACTTTAGACTTTTGTGGTCACTGTAGACAATAAAATCGGCCCCGTATAGAAAGTGTCGCCAAATTTTCAATGCGAACACTACGGCTGCCAACTCAAGATCATGTGTCGGATAATTCTCCTCATGCGGTTTCAACTGCCGAGAAGCATAAGCGACCACCTGACGGAACTGCATTAATACACAACCTAACCCAAACTTAGAAGCATCACAATACACCACAAACTTACTTGTAGGATCCGGCAATATTAATACCGGAGCTGTAGTCAACTTCCTTTTTAACTCTTGAAAGCTCACTTCACATTCTTGGGTCCACACAAATGGGTTCCCTTTACGGGTTAACCGTGTCAAAGGTAAAACCATCCGTGAGAATCCCTCAATAAAACGCCTATAATATCCAGCCAAACCAAGAAAACTCCTGATCTCTGTAACATTTTTAGGACGTTCCCATTCTACCACTGCTTCAATCTTGCTCGGGTCCACTGCCACTCCTTCAGATGAGATGACATGGCCCAGAAATTGTATCTCGGAAAGCCAGAATTCACATTTTGATGGTTTAGCATACAACTGATGCTCTCTCAGAATCTGCAAAACAACCTTTAGATGCTCAGAATGCTCTTCTTTACTCTTTGAATATATCAGTATGTCATCTATAAAGACCACCACAAACTGATCCAGATAGGCTTTAAAGATCCGATTCATATAACCCATGAAAACGGCTGGTGCATTTGTAAGCCCAAAAGGAATAACCAGATACTCATAGTGCCCATAACGGGACCTGAAAGCTGTCTTCGGAACGTCATCCGGCTTTACCCGGATCTGATGATACCCGGACCGGAGATCAATCTTAGAAAATACAGTCGCACCACGCAACTGATCCAACAAATCATCTATACGCGGCAAAGGATACTTATTCTTAACAGTAACCTTATTCAACTGCCGGTAGTCTGTACATAATCTCATAGACCCATCCTTCTTCTTAACAAAGATCACCGGGGCTCCCCAAGGAGACACACTCGGCCTAATAAAATTTTTTCTGGATAAGTCTTCAATCTGCTTCTTCAATTCGGATAATTCCAGAGGTGACATCCGGTATGGGGCAAGAGAGATAGGTCCCACACCAGGCAATAAGTCAATTGCAAATTCAATTTCCCTCTCTGGAGGGAAGTGCGGAATTTCATCCGGAAAGACATCCTCAAATTCAGAGACAATCGGAATAACAGAAACTGGCTCCTTGTTGACGCCAACCAAACCTCCCAATAAAACATACCCGGAATCTCCTTCCTTCAAGGCCTTTACCACCTGAAGTACAGACAAATAAGGAGACTCCCTTTCTTCATCATGAGATGAGACAGAAATGGTTTTACTGCAGCAGTCAATCTTCACACAGTACTTGGACAACCAATCCATCCCCAGAATTAAATTCACAGAAGCAAGGTGCAAGACAATAAAGTCGGCAGAATATTCCCTGCCTTCATACTTGAATTTCACATTTTCACAAACATAGTCTTCATTAAAAACTCTTCCCACAGCCGTAACAATACGCATAGGAGTTTTCATTTTTATCACATGCAGACCAAATGCTTCAGCTACATAATCAGCAATAAAAGAATGCGTGGCACCAGAATCAAACAAAACACTAAGCATTTCATCATGAATAGAAATCATACCTCGCACCAAACTAGCTGACCTCTCAGCCTCTTGCTGAGTCACTGCATATACTCGGGCAACTGGAGGTGGGAGAGGTAGAGATGGTTCCTCAACCACAATAGGAGCCGGAGTGGCCTGAATAGTAGAAACCTGTCCCCCATTAAAGGGGCAGTCCCTAATAAAATGCCCAGGTTGGCCACATTTGTAACACAATCTTTGCTCTTTTCTGCAAACCCCAGCATGAACTTTACCACATGTAGCACATAGAGAAGCAGGCTTAATATTTCCAGGCTTAGAATTTCCCGCCTTTTTGAACTTACCATCAGACTGTCTAACCTGCAACCCTTTTCCTTTAGAATTCCCAGAAGTGTTTTTAGGACCAGAATTAGGAGCAGATTGGTCCTTATGCTTCCTTCTGTAATATTCTTGAATATTTTTACACTTTTTAACAAGTGCAGCAAAAGTATCAAATGAGTCACCTGCAAGTTTTTCAGAGATGTTATCATGTAATCCTCTATGAAATTTAAAAATCAAGTCATCCTCTGTAGGTGGAGCTCTCTGGAAATGAGAGTATTTGGCCAGCTTATTGAACTTATTCAAGTATTCATCAATAGACATCTGACCCTGCTTTAGTTCTTCAAATTCACCCTTCTTCCTTATCCGGGCTTCAGCCGGAAAGTATTTCAGCAAGAATTGCCTTTCAAATAAAGGCCAGGTAATAGCATAACCCTGACATTCCAAGGGCAGACGGGTATTTCTCCACCAATCAGCTGCATCATTCTGCAACATATAAGAAGCATACAACAATTTCTGCTGATCATCACACTCCATGACAGTAAAAATGCGATCCAATTCTTCTAACCACTGAATTGCAGCAATAGGATCAATGCCTCCTTTATAATTTGGTGGTGCATGTTTTCGGAAGGCATTTAGCATTCTTTCTCTTTGCTCTCTATTAGTGGCTGGCTGTGCCACACCACCCCTGTGACTAGATTCTTCATTCACATCATTATTTCCTTCACCCTCCACAACAATGGGATTATGAGGAGGAGGAACAGGCTGTTGTGGTTGTGGCTCAGGCTGTGGCTGTTGCAAAGGCTGTGGCTGTGGACCTTGCCCACCCGCCCTCACCTCAACCAAGAGTAATCTCATCATTTCAATATTCGCCATTCTGCTTGCTGCCATCATTTCTTGATTGGCCAACCTATTAGCCTCTAACAGATCTTGATTTGCTTTCATCATCACTTCTAGCTCTCGCTGCCTAGCTGCAGCCATATTTTGTTGCATCTCAGTTAAGGCCATTATCATTGGATCTGGCTGTGAAGTATTTCCCCGCGGGTTAAGTCGGGGTCTTGCCAAATCTGCCAATATTGGATCGGTCGGGTCAATAGGAGGATCAGAAGTCCTTCTTGGGCGAACCATAATTCTGCATATTTCACACAAAGGAATGAGTTAGCTACGCTCACACTCGGTGATCAGACATGCATATCATAGTATTCCAAGAAAAACTCAAGAACATAACAACCCGAACAGTTCATGCAATATTTCACAGGCTCTCCTAGAGAAACTGCTCTGATACCATAAATGTAACATCCCCGTCTCGAGCCGGTTCAATTAACATACATATGATAAAACAGAAAACAGCGGAAGACTTAACTTACGAAAATATGAGCTAACTTTTTCTTTTTCTAACTTAATTCTTTCTCGGCGTAAACGAAAATCGGGCAGAGTTTCCTCTATAAATCGGACAACTGGGGATTTTCCAATCCCACTCAGAAGCATTTCCTGATAAACAGTTTATACAACATATCAATTCAGAAATACCAGATATCCAAATATAATCGAATACCCATACATGGGCGCATGCATAACATGGCTCCGTGCCACTAAATCTAACAGCATGCCATCAAAACATAAACCTATCTGAATACTACATCATCATATAACGTTCCTGAATACTCAAATGTACATGCATCAAACTGACAGACATGTACAAAACATATACAGGCCATATACAAAATAAAGGATCAATATCATGATCCATCAAATGCGAAAATACTAAAATACATCAAACACTCCAAAAAGGTAGCAGCCTACAGCCACTCAAAATCCGGTCTGTCAACTGCCTCAGCCACGTGTCGTGTCCCTGCCTAGTGAGGACTCACCGGAAATCTGGGCACCTGAAAATGTGTCCCCAAAGAGGGGTGAGATTACAAATCTCAATAAGCTCCAGGTTTATAGAGAATTCTCCATACCCCTGGCTCACTCCTGCATGAAAGTCAGATACAGAGTATACAAATACAACATATAACAGATATCATAACAGAACAGAGCATATATCCATATCATATCAGAGATGTGCGCCGTCATTCCCAAGGGAGGACCCCAAGCGGAAATCAACGCACGTGTTCCCGAGGGAGGACCCCAAAGCGGAACCAGACATATCAGAGGAGTACACCATCAGTCCCGAGGGAGGACCCCAAAGCGGACGTCCGGGTACTATACAATCAATGGCCAGAGATTGTTACAGAAATCAAATTACAGAAGTCATATCAGAGCAAAACATATCATGTTATCAAATAACTCTATATGAATGCATCTATACAAAGCATCTAAATCATAGTCATACAGTCCAACCATAGTTCACTAACCATGGTGGAGCACTCAAGCAGGAAAAGACTCCTTAAACATAGAGCTTACCTCTTGAAGCTTTACCAATACGCTTACTTGTGGAACAAGTTACTTTTATCGCTTCAAGAGATTTCCGATCCTTCTCAATCCCTAGGCACACCTAGAGAATAATTTACAATGCATCAATAAAATGATGCAATACCATAATTATTTCATAAGCATACATTTTATCGCTTATTTTCCTTTCTTTGCATTTTTGCCAATCCTATGCCAATACACAAGTCTAGACCTCTTTATAACCGTTGGTGTTCTTTAATTTAATCAACCATTCCCTTAGGAATTTTCAACATAAATCATGCTATTTTTCTTCAAAACTCATCACCTTTATACAATTTATTACAACACATTTTATTTAAAATAAAATGTACAAAATATATCCCTAAATACCCTATAGGTCGAATCCTACAAGGGGAATTTCCGAAGATCCTTCTCTTTTACAATGCATTTTCGTTACTTCATTACAACTTGCAAACACCTAGGAATGCTTCCACTAAATTCCTATTTTGAGTTTAGACACCAAGTCCTTTTTACTTAGGCATTCTTACTAACTCATCCATTTTCACTCATTTCCAACACACTATACCTTCACAATACATAATATAATTTTTTCCACAATAACTCCTACTCACTCCCTGATGGCCGAAACCTAGGAGGAATATGCAATAGGACTTTTAAATTTTTATATCACATGTGGATGCTTACTCAACACTATAACTTCCTAAACAACAATAATCCATCATAAATTTCACATTCTAACATCAATTATTTCCCAACAAAATATGCTCATCAATTTCATAACTTAAATCATCAAAATAATATCATGGAAATAGAGGTTTCTTACCTCTAAACACTTGTACAAAGCCTAGAGAGCAATCTCCAAGCCAAGCTCCATCCAAAAACTCACTTTTTCTCCTCCAATGAATAGTAACTCGAAAATGAGAGGAGGAATAACTCTTCACACACTCAACTATAGCTCAAATGGATAGGTGGAATGGATTCATTGAGTGGTTTCCAATCAATTTCATGTGGTGGGTCATTGGATTTGGTGGATAGATGATGAAGAAATCAAAGAAGGAAAATTTGAAACCCTAGCCCTTTCCCCTCCATGTGCAGCTCGGCCATGCAAGAGAGAGAAGAAGAAAATCTGAAATGAATAGTGTTTCATTTAAGTGACAAGGCTATATAGGCACATGTGGCCATTTTCATCGGATGTTTTTTTATCGCGTATTTTAACTTAAATTGACCCGGAACTAACTCAAAGCTACAAACATATTTTTTATTTCCTAAAATCATTTACATTAATTTTTATTTCCTAAGGAACAATATTCATAATTCACAGTATGGTTTTTGCACCGTTTTTGACGAAATGCACTGTGCATCACTAATTGTACTTCCTTTACTTACTAATTGTGAGCCAGGGGTATGGAGAATTCTCTATAAACCTGGAGCTTATTGAGATTTGTAATCTCACTCCTCTTTGGGGACACATTTTCAGGTGCCCAGATTTCCGGTGAGTCCTCACTAGGCAGGGACACGACACGTGGCTGAGGCAGTTGACAGACCGGATTTTGAGTGGCTGTAGGCTGCTACCTTTTTGGAGTGTTTGATGTATTTTAGTATTTTCGCATTTGATGGATCATGATATTGATCCTTTATTTTGTATATGGCCTGTATATGTTTTGTACATGTTTTTCAGTTTCATGCATGTACATTTGAGTATTCAGGAACGTTATATGATGATGTAGTATTCAGATAGGTTTATGTTTTGATGGCATGCTGTTAGATTTAGTGGCACGGAGCCATGTTATGCATGCGCCCATGTATGGGTATTCGATTATATTTGGATATCTGGTATTTCTGAATTGATATGTTGTATAAACTGTTTATCAGGAAATGCTTCTGAGTGGGATTGGAAAATCCCCAGTTGTCCGATTTATAGAGGAAACTCTGCCCGATTTTCGTTTACGCCGAGAAAGAATTAAGTTAGAAAAAGAAAAAGTTAGCTCATATTTTCGTAAGTTAAGTCTTCCGCTGTTTTCTGTTTTATCATATGTATGTTAATTGAACCGGCTCGAGACGGGGATGTTACAAGAAACGAAGAGAGAGATGGAAAGATCTTGAAGAGAAATGTAACTGAATAATTATTTTGTATATTGAAATGTAAAGTAACTTGATTACAATAGACTACTGATCCATATATATATATATGCTGACATTTAATCTAATTCAATGGGCCTTATCGTATTTAATGAGCCTTATATGGCTATTAGTGACATTTATAACAACAGTATCTTGTCGGAGATTCAAACTTTAACCATTGTCACTTTGTATGTGATAATTAAATGACAGAAAGATTATTTGTTGTATACCAACACTCATTGCCTTGCCTGTCAGCAAAAAATCAATCAATCCATCTAAACTGTGTGTCAAATTCATCAATGCAGACACAAGTCATTAAAGATGCTTGTCCGCAGATAATGTCCACATCTATGGTCTACGTGCTTCCAATTACCAATGACGATAATTCAGCTTCATTTCCACTCCATGTGAGGGGTATTCTCCATATGATTAAATATATTTTAGTATATTCATAATCATTGATTCAAGTGGTAAAAAATTTCCCTCTCAACCACATCTTAAGTTAAAGTTATTATCTTGAATTCGAGTCTAAAGAAATGAAAAAAATGGTACGGGGAGTTCTGCTCTCTGTAGGTCCAATAATGCTCGAATTGGACTAAATGAATTTTGGATCAATCGGTTGAGAAACCAAAAAAAATATTAGGGGATAACCATAGGTACAAACACAGACACACAGATAGGGAAAGTATAAGCATTTCATTGAACATTTAATTATATCAACTCTTTTGCTTGTGTCTATCAACTTCATCAAGCTACTATGTATTTAGTAATAATACACTATACCAAAGAGCGGATCGTTTGTATTATATATGTAGACACAAGCTAAGGTTGTAGATCAAAATAAAATGCCTAAAAAGTTCGATATACAAAAAAGTTGAATCATTTTCTCCCCCCTAATAGTAGATACATTTGGCATATATTGATATTTGCCTTTATTACTATCTAATATAATTTTTGGGTATCCTGATTCAGCAGCGTGTGCCCTTTCTGCAGTTAAGTGATCCAGCTGATGCTGTGATAGAACTGACCAAGGAAGATGATTTTGCTGCCAAACTCGATGCTCTTGCATAGCTTGAAGATGCACCTGCTCCTGATGGTGTAAAGAAGGCACCGTTTAACATCAAATCTCCTGTAGACCTCCAATTCCAATTCTTCCATTGGCTCTGTGGTGTAACCTCACGCTTTGTGATCTGAAATTAGTCATTTTTCATTCTTAGTTAGCATCAAGTGTAATATCTATCCAAAACCACTCATATTCAATCCAAAAAGTGAATGGGACATTAACTTGATGTTGCTTTTGTTATGCAATGAGGAGTTAAACAAAGGACTTATTCTTCTTCATCTAACCTCTTTGAAAGTCATGTCATTGGGAGCAAGAAACCTATTGCCTTGGCTGTTGATAGTTGGGGCAGCACTCCCTCCTATTGCATACATTTTCCAATGGGTGTAATCATTGTTCACCACATGGAAGTATCCATGCCTGCATCTGCAAATGTGTAGTGATGTACAAATAAGAAGAGTAAAGGGTTCTACTTAATTGTAAAACACATGCATAGCTATTATTTAGTTAGAGCTAAGCTACCCCATAATAAAAGAAGTATCTTGTGAACCAAAAGATGATCTTTCTTACCTTGGCATTCTCTGCACTAGCCCTTCACCAAAATGATTAAAGGCAATGGTGACTTGCATATTCTTGTCCCGAGTGAAAGTATCACTATGGCCCAAAAGCATGACCTTGTTATGGTGGGTCATGTAATTGTTTGAGATAGTGATGGCTGTAGATCCACGAATGGCATCAATTAGCCCATCACGGCAATTGGACAGAGAGCAATGATCCACCCATACATGGCTCCCACCAAAGATTGATACCCCATCACCATCAGACAGTGTCCTCCAACCATAATGGTTAGGAGAGTCCCTCACATAAGCATTCCCTCCCTGTTTGCAATCATGTATGTTAACCCCATGAATGATAATGTTGCTCACAAACTGTATAGTAATGCAAGGTCCACCAGCAATGTGTACATTTGCTCCTCTTCCATCAATAGTTTTGAAAGAATTCATCATAAGCTCCTCCTTGAGCTTAATCACCATGTCACGCTTAAAGATGATCCATAATGGCTCCTCTTGGATAACACCATATCTTAAAGTTCCTGGCTTTGGATTCACAGGGTGATCACCTGAGTCAGTGACCACATATATTTTACCATCCCTACCTCCAATGGCTTGCTTCCCAAACCCAATGGCACAGTCTGCTAGACTTTTGCGGTTCTTTTCCCATTTGGGGTCACACCTCCAACAATCATCAATGGGGTTGCCCGTTCCACAAGAAAGAAATGCTAAGTGTCTCCTTGAGGCTTCAATGCTCCTGCAATAAAAAAAACAAGACAAAAGTTTTGATACCCTTTCAGTATATTAATGCTCAAATATATAAAGTACATGTATGTAATCAATCAATCAATCTTAAAAAATCTTGACAATGAGAAAATCTTGCTTCCTACTTTTGTACTTCTTGGACAACTAATTCAGGATCTTGAAGTGGGGAGGAGCAAATGAAGGAAGGTACAAGAAGTAGCAAGAGTAACATAAATGAGAGTGGAATTGCCATAACTGCTTGATCTGCCCTCAGAATCAAAAATAGGAGAGAAAAGAGTACTAGTAAGTAGGGAGGGTATAGTATGCTTGTGAAGAAATGTAAGGACAGTTAAAGACTATATATAGTGAACAAACTGGGAAACCGTGCCTCTTAAAATAAATATTTTTAGAGATTTCCATGATTTAAGGTAATCATTCTTCATACGGAACATTATAAGTACTTTTGGTAATTACTTAAGTAAGCTCCCTAATTCTCTGTATTTCCAAACTCCAATTTGATAATGTTTTAAGGATCCCGTGAACCATATCATGCATTGCTCAATCAAATACTCAATTTGTCATAGTGTTACTTCTAATACACTACTCAAAAGCAAGTGTTTAAGAATGTTTTTTTGAAGTTTAATCACGAGTTAACTGTGCGCCGACACTTGCATAGATGAAATGTTTGTCGGTAATTTGGTTTATATGTATAGTGAGCTACTCATGCAGTTAAAGCAAGTAGACCCCACCAAAGTAACTTTCAACTCATGTCACTTTCAGCTTGCATCTATGGCCGTTGAATTAGGTTTATACTTTATAGTTTCTACACATTACACAAACATCATTAATGACATGCCATTCCCTCACCAGTATCCATGTAATATAAACCTAGCTATTCTTGTTCCATTTCCTTGGTGACTTTACTACACTGGGGAGTTGTTTGGTATGTAGATTATTTTAGAAATTTTGAGAGAGTGGGATGAGAATTTTTTTTTTCTAATGTTTGGTACGAGGAAATTGAAAATATTTTTAATTTTTTTTTTTACTATCATTTCAGTTTTAACTGCAGAATCCCAAACGAAATAACTATATGATACATGGTATTTTTATTTTTTCACAGCATCAGTATAATTAACCCAATATTCTCGAAATTTTTTTTGAACCTACCAAATATCTTATCGTAACTTATTCGGTGAAAAAAATTTCCTACCGTATTTATAAAAATCTTACTTTTTAGTAAAAAGAATATCTCCTATACTAAAATCAACCTAAATTTTCACGAAGAAATGCGCATTTAGAATTGCAACTTAGAATTGCAATTGTTCCAATTTTCATGAAAAATGTGCATTTATTTCCGTGCCATGATCCATGACTGGTACGTGAAATGATCTGATCAGAGACCTTATCTAGCAAAGTGATGGGATCAGGGCAACTGGGGAATTAATTGTGACAATCATAAATTGTTTACAAAGAAGAAAATGATGTGCACTAACTGATCTGCCGAGAACACATGCATAAGCGTGAACTGCGCTGCTTAATAAAAAGGAACCATGACCTTGCTTTTTAATATATTAATTGCATATTAATATATCAAAAAAATGTTTGAAAGAATTTAAAACCTTAATCCGGGATCCGCTTTAAACAGAATTGTCTCCCATACATGTGTGGTTTATCAAAAAAAGAAAAAAAATATATATTAATTTTATTAGAAATAAATAAAAGAGGACTAAAATCTTAAATTTATACCTGAAAATTTCGAAAGCAAACAAATTAGTTCATTCGAATGTAAACAATTTCATCCAAATTTATCATAATTACAGACGTTGGTCGTATTAATCTTTAAACATCAAACGCATTAATTTGCAAAATAAATAAATAAATTAAATGTTCAACATTTATAATTCTTAAAGTTCGACTTGGAGCTTTAAATTCACAATATTAAATTAGGGAAAAAAGTTTCCGATGTTAATTTAGACAACTTTGTCTAATGTTCATCAAAACGACGTCATTTTGGGGTTGAAAAATTAAAAAATTAGAATGATAAAGACTATTATAACCCTGAAATAAATTAAAATTACAAAAAGACCATGATTTCTGTCCTAAACCGACGTCGTTTTGATGAACATTAGATAAAGTTATCTAAAGTAACTTTAGAAAAAACAAACCCATTAAATTATAATGTACCTGCCCTCAATTTTTTTTTTTTGAATTTACTGGTAAAAGAGATAAGTAACTAAAAGGAAATACTATTTTCATGTTGTAGGAAACTAGTATCTCATGTCATATATATAAATTATGTGAGATCCAATTATTTATTTATTTATTTTAATTTTAAAAAATAGGCTATGCATATTTATACTAACTCCTAACTATAACTAAATTAGAAGACATATGGGAGGACCGTACCATCCGTGAATACGGTGACATGGATGAAAAAAACACGTTCGCCCATGTGGGCTGTGTTCCCTTGGACACTTTTTATGAGTGGAGCCCACGGGCTTCAGTGTAAATCTCAGCCCTTGATTTCTTTGATCTCATTCTAGTCTTAGATGAGCTTCGACAAATTGGGCCAAACCCCACTCTGGATTTCCCTCAAAACGTGTGATTGTGAGTGCCACGTGGCACATCTATTTGAGGGAAATTTTTAATATGCTCCGGGATCACGTGTCCTTCCATTTAAAAATTGACATTTGTATTAATTTTTTTTCTTCTTTTTTCTCTTTTTTCTCTTTTTTCTCTCCTCAACTTTTTTTTTCTTTCTCTCACCTCAGTCTCACTCAATTCTTTGAAGTCCCGGCCCATAATAACTTCACTCCTATTTGAGAAGTTAATTTTTTGAGAAAAATCTGATATAATGTAGTTTTTTTTTTTTTTAGTACAATGTAGTTAATATCTGATAATTATAATTCAGAAGAAATCCAAAGTTGGAGAAGATAAGGTTACGTAGGCATCATCATCATTATTGAAAATATTTTTTTTCAATACATAATAGTGGCTTCTTTCACGTCAATAAAAGTATCATTTACCCAAAAAAAAAAAAAAATCATTATCACGTTGTTTTGTTCAGCGGAAATGCTGATCAAGCAATTGACTTAAAAAGGAAAATAAAATTAGTTGATTTGATTATTAAACAGTTTGTTGCCATCGTGTGTGTTACGTGTATAATTTTCAAGAAAAAGGAATCATTATCATACGGAAAGGTTTTCTCCAATCATACGCTAAATTCATCAATCCATGAGAATGTATTTTAGTCAAATTAAGAAAGAGTGCAACTTGATTGTTAACTTGCGAAATTGGGTTAAGAGAATGTATTTGTGACTACTTGCAATAGTATAACAATGAGTTAGTCAAGATATAAATAAGCGATAAATTATTCTATCTATCTCTTTTTCGGATTTGGATCCTTTTATGTGGAAAAATTATTATGTTATTGATCACAATCACTCATTGATGATAACACAGAGAGAGAAAAGTGTATGATTCTTAAATAAGTGGTTGTAATCAAATAACTTAATCGCGTGATCATTTTTTCACATGAGATGATCCAAATCCCTTTTTCTCTGTCTAACTCTTTTTTTTTTTTTTTGAGTTACCCAACCCTAATTATCTCTTTGAGACGAGTTGGCTCCCTCCGGTATCCCCACGAACTTCGACTCTTTGAGCCGGCTATGAGACTAATCCGGAGTGCGGGAGAACAGTGATGGCTAAAGGTTCAGCCCTCTCCCCAAGAATGCATTCAGCGAGAATCGAACACATATCCAACCCCACTAACTCAGCGCCTTTTTCTCTGTCTAACTCTGCATATCATTCTCTAGTACCGTTAGATTAGAATCTTAACTACCTTTATTTTTTCTCTATCCTATTTAGATTTTTGTTTTTTTTTTGTAATATCCTATTTAGATTTTGATATAATAGTATTGAGGAGTGATGGACAAAAATAAATAAATAAAAAAGATAAATTAAAAAATCTATCCCTATAAATAATAATAAGGAAAAATATTTGTCATTTTAAATGACATAAAGTTATGTCATTTTAAGAGAGAGATAGATACAAGAAATTATTTTTTTATTTAAAATTTAAATTAAAAAAAACCACTCACTTTCTCTCCTATGATTTCCATTCCTTGTGTCTATCTCTTCCTTAAAATGACATAACTTATGTCATTTAAAATGACAAACATCAAACCCTCATAATAAATCATTTGCTTGGGATTTAAATTTTGTGGGACGGTTGAGTATATTGCCCTATGATTGATATTGGTCTGGTAACAATTCTCTTTGTCCATGTCTCTATTCTAAACTAACATAACATTTGCAATTAATGCGCTCACAACAAGTCTTCTTGGTACAAAGGCAAATGCGATTTTACACAAGGCAAGCGAAAACGTAAGGTGGTTGGTCTTGGCTTCTCTAGAAATCATGTGCTTTGAGTGCAAAAGACTAGTGTAGTTTTCGTAACATGAATTAACAAAGAGAAAGTGGCATTGATTCACATGATTAATGATTGATTCAAATGATTAATGGGGTCGTATACCACCGTACTGCAGGACATGTAGATCTCTGTGATGAGTTTTTGTCAAAACGGGCACGTGATGGCATTATTAGATATGGATTAAGATAAAGAACATGGGTGATTCTCATGAGCAAACCATGTGCGCAGCTAGCTACCTTTCCCATTATGCTATGAAATCCTATATTCTATTGCAGTTGCACAACTGTTACTACAGTTAATGAGCCATCATGCCCTCAATCTACATGAACAGTGACTAAAATGTCACTCTTCACCAACTTTTTTTACCTAAATGCCACGTGAACAGTGTTATTTCTCAATCTGTCACGGGGCAAGTTCGCTTTCCGGTGTAGCGAACTCGGTTTGCTGACGTGTCACGTTTCTAGTGGACACTAACTTGATTTTAACCAAGTTCGCCTACATGCTAGGCGAACTTCATTTTTATTTTTATTTTTTTAAATTTGATACTTGTTATCCACTAAAAATATGACACGTCAGCAAACCGAGTTCGCTACACCGGGTAGCGAACTTGCCCCCGTGGTAGATTGGAAAAAAACACTATTCGCGTGGCATTTAGGTAAAAAAGTTGATAAACAGTGACATTTTAGTCAGTTTCCCCAATCTACACACAAATCCATTCCCATTGATGAATGGTGGTCAAGATATTGGTAGGGGCCCCAATATTCTTAATTGTTTTTTTTTCTTTTTTTGGACAAACTAACTTTCTTATAAATTAATTTTAGTTCAATAATTTTCCATTTTTTGGGTGAGATTTTAAGTTGGTACACTAAAGTTTGAACAAATATTTTATAGATATAAAGCTTAATTTATCTCATATTTTTGTAAAACGTCTTTGCAGGATGATTTTCTATTGATGCCTACATGATAAATAAAGACTTTTGTTATGATATAAGGCCAATGGATTAGAGGTGATGAAAAGTGAACAATTATGGCTCAATGAGCATAAACTAAAGTAAACCAATTATATGTACAAAAAAAAAACAACAATTATGTATATATAAAAAAAGGGAAATAATACTCTCATGCCACATGAGATACTCTCATTTTCCTACACAAATTCGTTTTCCGTGCCAAATAATTTTTCTTTTCTTTTTTAATATAAAGTATGAGACCCACATTTAACTTCTCTCTACTTTTTTTCTCTCCTACAATCCTACAACATAAGAAAAGTTAAACCCATAAAAAAAAGTAAACCAATCTATTCTGGATCTTTGGTTTGGGCCTCATGGGGTCCACTTTTATTGCAAGACAAAGCATCCATAAGGTAAAACCAATTTTTGGTTTGGTCTACTTTGTGCTTATTTAATTTCACAAGTGGTGGGCGATGATGATCGAACTTGTGACTTTGTGGTCACCAAAGCTCTGATATCATATAAAGAATCACTTCAACCCAAAACCTTAAGGTGTTAAGTGAAGGCCTTTTTAATGATTTATATTATTTTCTAACAAGTAAACCAATTATATCTAAAAAAAAAAACCAATTATGTATATATATATAAAAAAAAGAAAACCAATCTATTCTGGATCCTTGGTTTGGGTCTCATGGGGTCCACTTTTATTGCAAGACAAAGCATCCATATTATGAGAAAACCTTTGGTACAACAGATGTAGGTATATCCATATTAAAAGAGGAAAAATTTTGGGACTTAAAAAGAATTATATAAAAAAGTAAGGGAAAAATATTTGTCCTTTTATAGGATATAATTTTGTGTCATTTTAGATTATAATCGTTGATTTCCGTCAATCAACGGTTAGGATTTATTGGATTTTATTATAAATTACTAATTAGTTAATAAGTTTGACCGAATAAATTTTAACCGTTGATTGACGAAAATCAACGGTTAGGATCTAAAATGACAAAGCTATATTCATTAAAATGACAAACGTTTTTCTCACAAAGAATAGGTTAAAATGAATTTTTTTCTTCTGTTTAGTAAAAGGAAGTATTGAGTTCGGTACTCCTGTACTATTGAAAAAATTTCCCCATATTATCCATGGTGTAGTGTTTGTTTTCGTGATCCTCACCTACATTAACAGCTTATTTCACTACATGGATCATATACGCTCTAGAATATTTTTCACAATTGCTTATATATATTGAGCTTTCGTGCTTTCAAATAAGAATTTTCTACCTTTTACATTATTCCACCTTTTGCTTTTATTAACTTGAGCGTTAGAGTCTCTATCACATATTCACATGTCATTCCATCACAACACATCTTGGACGATTACAAGGAAGATCAAATGCAAGCAACAATTTAATTCATCCATTTCAGACTAAACACAATCTATATTAGATTATTAGATCACATTTATATGAAATATGCGATATATTTATGGATAAATCATGAAGGTGTCAAATTATGCTACTAAGATCTTTAATTTCTGTATTACAAAAAAGATCTTTAATTTCTAGGATAGGGTAGCTAGGCATATGCAGCACGAAGAACATCAAAGGAACATCTTAATCTACATATCATCACTACATAAGAAGAGATAAGCTAATGGATGGGATATCTATGGACTCAATGTGATTGAGGTAGTTAGGGTGAACATATTCTTTTGTGATTTTCTTTTCAAAAAACCTTTGTTCTTATCTTTAACGGATTGCTCTGTTTTTTCCATGGAATTTAATGCGAGCATATTTATGAATCTATAGTGATGTTGCTCGGAAACTAATAAATACGAATTGACATCATATTAAAAATAAATAAATACAAATTGACTTGTCGAACATGTTATAATAAAAAATAATCTATGCTATCAAAGAAATCATGCAAATAGAAAGTAAACTTGTCTTTAATGATTGGATCATGTGCTAGCAAATGCAAGCAATTAAAGTTATCATGTTTCTCTTGCTCAGCCATCATATGCTAACCTTCAAACTTGCATTATGAAAGAATGCATGACCCCAATGCTAAAATCTTTTCGTAATTGGTTAGTGAGATCGCAGATATGTCTAATTATTCTTTTTTTTTTTTTTTGGAGTTACTCAACCCTAATTACTTCTTTGAGGCGAGTTGGCTCCCTCCGGTATCCCCACAAGCTTCGACTTTTTGAGCCGGCTATGAGACTAATCCGGAGTGCGGGGGTCAGTGATGGCTAAAGGTTCAGCCCCCTCCTCAAGAATGTATTCAGCGGGAATCGAACACATGTCCAACCCCACTAACTCAGCGTCAAGGAACCAACTGAGCTGCACCCATTGGGTATATGTCTAATTATTCTAAGTCAATCATGGTCATATATGAAGTTAGAAAATGATGCAGTATAATGCTATTACCGTACATACAGATAGCATTTTCTACGCTGCAATGTTTCATTTAATAATCAGGGCAGAGAAGGAAAATGAAGAAAACAAAGAGTTGGACTATCTTCCTAGTCCTAGCATTGGTTAGTGATTATTGGGAGTGCACTAGGATTGATGTAGTAAAAAAATTGAAATGAAGAGAAAATGAATTGACAAAAAATAATCTCTTTTAAAAAAGAAAAATAAGGGTCCTAAGCCTTAGACCAAAACTAGCTAGCAGCTATAAGGCTGAGAAAGGTAACTCATACCAAAGTCAACATGAAACAAGATCAACAATCCTTCAAGTATGGGTGAAAATGGAAAATATTTTCGGTGCTTCAGTGGCACAGAGTACTCAGTACTCATTTTATTAAATATAGTAAAAATTAACATTTTTATATTTATTTCCACTCATATCTTACATTTTTTCATTTTTGGATAAGGAGTATGTACTTTTGGAGTACAAAAAATGATCTCGTGAAAATGGGTTGAATTGAGATTTGGTCGAAATAGATTAGATATATATAGAATATTTTGAGTTTGACTTGGTCTCTTAACCTAATGGAGGTTAAATTATAAGTCCGACTTGATTAATTTTTAAGGATTGAAAGATCTGGCCTACAATGTCTATTAGGCCTATCATAATTAAAATTGTAATAAATTATAGATAAATTTCTTAAAAAAATTAAAATACAAGAATAAATAGAAAAAACTCTCATCACTACCAATTAATCTTTTCAAAATACTTCAAAGTTAAAGAAAGGTAAATCATCTATACAAAAGATAAGTTGCTTAGTTTATAATACGCATGACTCTTCCACACATATATTTCCTTTAGACTGTGTGAGTGAGTTGAAGCCAATGAGTGTAGCTTCCCAAAAAATATAATATACTACTATAATACCTAGTTACCACTAATAGAAGCATAACACTTGTGCTAATAACATTAATATTATCTTAATATATTTCGAAGAATACATAGTCGATACTTTCATTTGAATAGAAATGTACCCACTACTTAATACGATAGTAGTACTGAAAATGTTCTCATAATTTCTACGGGTTGCTTCCCAAGTGAAGCTTTTCGGTGCCTGACCTTAAGTTTGAAGCTAACATTATTTAATTAATCAATAATTCTCACAGTTATATAAAAGAAATTTCTTTTTTTTTTTGGGTAAAGTATAAAAGAAATTTCTTAATTTGGTCTTTTAAGTTCTGTTTTTTTTTTTTAATTATCGTTATAAATTACTCATTTAAAGATTTATATGTAAGGTTATACAATGATACTATAGAAGTTAGCCTCCCCAAATTGTGTAATCTGGAATAATTATGTTTCCAGAAAAATGTATTTAAATATCAATATTAAAACTGAAAAATTATAAACTTACATTTTTATTTATTTAAATATTTAAAAATGAATATAATAATGCACTTTATTTCACATTAAAAAATTGAGAAAATTAAAAATAAATATAACAAAGATAAAATTATATATTCTTCATACCTTTTTTAATTACATTTATCTTTGAATATTTCTTAAAATTTCAATATATATATATATATATATATATATATATATATATTATTTTACTCAAACAAAAAAATAAAAGAAAATATGCAAATAGGCATGTGCATAAGTACCCGTAAATATGCTAATTATTATAATGAATATGCTAATTTTTATAGTGAAAAGATCTGTATTCTTTATTATAGTATTTTATCCAATTGGTAAAATCCTAACTATTAAGTTGCAACTTTTATCATTACTTGTTTTAAAGGTTACTCAACACATATTAATATACCCCTTGCTTACCCTTACTATCAGACCACACCACCACCTCCTATCAGTCTATCACAACCATCGACAAATCAAATTGAACTTCTTGTACAGTTAATTAAATACAGTTAATTAAATCAAATGCACTGGGTATAATTTTGAATTGTATTTTTTGAATAAAACGAATCTTTTCGACGGCCAAGAGATTGCAAATCAAGCTTCTACAAATTGCAATGTAAAATTGATTTTCATGCTTGCTTGGCCTTTTATGTGCATGCAATTTTACTTAAAAAAAAAAATTAATTAACAAGATAAATATTAGTTTAAGTGTATGAGTCTTGGTGCACATTAATGTGACCAGACCAGAATTAGAATTCCTTAAATTGCATTTAATGCATATTAAAGAACAATATAATATTTTCATTACTATCATGACGATTAACTAGACCACCATCATGGAATGGCTACCTTGGCTTAAAAGTTAAAACAGTGGATTGGAACCAATGCCATTGTAGCATAGTAGAATCTTCCCTAATCAACCTGTTATACCCAACTTAAGTGCACTAACCTAATAAAGTATTAACACATCATTAATACACTAATAAAATAACATTTATTTAACAAAAATTAGTAATGTACCAATAATTTACTGGATTAGTGCACTTATGTTATATTAAGTAATTTAAGTTTATACAAAAATTTCTCTATCACCAGAGAATGTGGTGTTCAATGTGGAAGGTTCAATCACACCATATTCTATTACCCCTTTCCCGCGTGGTTCCCAATAGGGGTCTCCAACCTTCCACAAAACAAACAAGACTTATGATCACTGAAATATAAAGAGTTCTAAGGTCGTTTGTTTCAGCTTTTAAAAAAAAGTAACTTTTATCACTTCCTTATTTTAAAAGTACTTTTTATAAAAGTTAAAGTTATTTATATTTTTATAAAAATATTTAGTTTTTGAAAAAAAATTTGACTTTTGACTTCTGCTTTTCTTAGAAGTTAAAATTTTTAGCTTATGAAAAAAAGTAGATTTTTGACTTTTTTTGTAATTTCTTCTTTTTTTAAAAGGAAACATCCAAACGAACTAAAAACGAGAAGTGCTTTTTCCTTGAAAAAAAAGTAGCTTTTGAAGAAAAAAAAACTCATCCAAACAGACGGACCCTTAATAATCCAAACATGAGGGTTTTGATGATGAATAAATGATGAATTTAACAACTATATCTAAGCAAATAATCTATGAAAACAACTCAAAGACAACTACACTGTAATTAAACCTTCACAACAATGTATCAACTATTAACAACCAGTTGAAGCCTAAGAGTGATATCAACCACCATAAGACAGCAGCATAGGCCCTTGTTAGCTGTTACCTACCATGGACCATAAGGATGCATTCTTTGATTAAATATTTACAAAATAGATAAGAAAATTAAACACTAAATGCTATGCATGGCGACCATAAATTAAAGGATAGCATGCTGTAAAGAATGGGAAGGACTATAAAGGCACAAACAGTTAACCAAGATCAATGTCAACACGTTCTGGATTTCCCCTTTCAGTCTGGTTGGTAACAAGCTTAATTCCTAACTGTCCTTTGTCTCCAGCCCCAAATGCATATAGCTTCCCTGATTCAGTGAGGGCAAAGGTATGAGCATTCCAGTATATGGAATTGGTCAGGCTAATCTGTACCACCCGTTCATTAATCTGTTTCAGTGAAGTAACAAGCTCAGGACTTAACACATTTGCATGTCTGTTCCCTGGTACCTGTACAATCACAACATAGTTGAGTTAATTCATGTTAAGTGCAAAGTTATCAAATGTGGATTGCGGCATATTGAGGCCAACTCCGAAAAACGCTATAGTGCTATAGCAGGTTGCGGTTGCGAGAATAGCGAAATAGATATATGACAGAAATAATGACAAAAAGAAATATTTTTTAAAGGCATAGATAGCAGAAGCGACAGAGAAAGACACAGATAGACTAAAAAACCCTTAAAAATTTTCTGTTACACATTTAAATTTAGGACAAAATTGACATTTTGCCTTATGGCTGCGATTTGGCCGCAAATGCGATAGCAATGGGCGCTATTGCATTCCGGTGTGGCAAGATGCAGTTTCTTGCGGCGAGGCACTGCAACACCCATACGGCGCGGCTCGCGACACTATTGCGGCGCAATTAACTACTATGGTTAAGTGAACAAAATCTTTTCATTAAATGGCTAAATAATATACTGATTGTTTCCATAATAAAAGATTTAACTTAAAATTGAATGCACTATAATCACCAATTTTAACATTTCATATATATATATATATATGTGTGTGTGTGTGTGTGCTCCCTGTCACCTGGCTCTAAGGCATTTATGAGAAACTGTTATCAAGGTTTATTGCTCAAAATGGTCATTTAGATTTGGATATGAAACAATCATTAGCACATAATGCATAATGTGACCTTAAATAAGGGTAAAACTTAAGATATATGAATAAATGCATCCCGAATAATTACTGTTTTACTAGAATTTAGTATCTGGCATTTTTACAATTGGAACTTATCTACAAGTTTCAATTATTGTGATCACTGAACAGAGTTCATGTCATATAACTCTGCAAAATCAAAGAAGAGGGGAGGAGAACATATGAAACACATCATTTAAACTAAGTCAAGAAAATAAATCAAATCAAATATAAAAAAATGCAGACCTGCCCATCATTTCCAGCACTATGCCCAAGACTAGCAGATTCTCCACAACCAAATGAATAAACATCGCCATCATTAGACACTATGAAGGTTGTGTAATCTCCCGTCGCAACATGAACAGCTTTGACATTGCTCAATGCTTCCACTACCTTAGGTACTAATTCACATTCTTCATTCCCATGCCCCAAGCAACCATAACGGCCCCATCCCCATGTGCAAACACGGCCATCCCGTCCTACCACAGCAGCATGCCAAGCACCAGCTGCAACCACCATGGGTTGAAGGTTTAACAACTGGAACTGTTCAATCAAACGAGGGTACTTTTCATCAGTTTTTGAGCCGTGTCCAAGCTTGCCCCCCAGGCCACATCCAACAGAGTACACTGACCTATAAGTTTTCAAGGAAGGATGGCATAATAAACATTCAAATAATTATTATAATTAGAATGAAGCTACATGTATAAACTAGTTAACTTAAGAATCATAATGAACAATGTTTGATTCCTTCCATGAATCTTGAGCTTGAGTCCATGGACTTCTCATGCAAATGCATATAACTAAATGATTTTTTTAAAGGGAATATATCTTTGTCAGTTAAAAAATTACACTGTGTTAAAAAAATTTCCTCTTCCTTCAGCACATTAATATGCTTCAAAATTGAGTATGCAAAAATGCCTAATTTGTATAATATAACTAGAACTTTTATTTTTATTTTTATTTTTCCCACGCGAAATTGTAACATGAAAGAAAAGAATATACAGTTGGAACTCACATTCCACTGGCTTGACAAGCCAGACAAAGCAGGTAGCAATATCCAGCAGCAATTTGCACTACTGGTATGTCTTCCAGAGCTCCTAATAAAGGATGGGGTTCCATATCACTTGCATCAGTGTGGTGACCAAGTTTGCCATCACTACCCCAAGAAAATGTGTAAACCCTGCCTTCTCTTGACAATACAGCAGTGAAAAAATTACCAATTGCAGCTTGGACAACAAATATGTTTTTCAAAGACTCTACTAACTGTGGAACTGTAACAGTTTTAGATCCTTGAACTCCATACTCAGCTTCCCCAAAAGAGTCTTTCCCAAATGCATAAACCTGCCCAGAATCACTGATCAACATTGTTCTCCCAGCTCCAGCAGCAGCTTGAATAATTCGAATGCCTTGCAAATTTCTGAAACATAATGAAGTTCCGTTAACTTATAAATCAACTAGTTCACTTTCCACTTAGCCTTAAGTTTACAGGATTAAGCTGTAAGGATTGAGGAATATCCACATGGTTCCAACCTTATTGGTCTAGGTCGCCATTCCTCTTCAGTGGTGCCATGCCCAAGTTGTCCTGAATTGTTGGAACCAAATGAATAGACAACCCCTTTTGATGTCACAGCAATGCTGTGACCAGGACCTGCTATTGCCTGTGACTTCTCTCTCCTACAACATGCTTCTCCAGCCAGCAAATACCTCAAGACCAATTTCCAAGAACCGCCACATCTTTGCTTCAAATCTTGCCGTTGTTCTGTTGTCATTGGCTTAAAGATGGCTCTCTTCTGGCACATGTCAAGTGCAGCAAGCTCAGATAAGGACAAGTTGAAATCAGGAGCAAAGTTTGCTGGCTGGCTGAAGAAAGAGCATGTTGCCTGAAACAGGCACATAGAAAAAAAAAAAACAAAGCCAGCATTATTGGCATTGGCACTAGTCAAGAACAACTTCACAGTTGAAATGCAGATAAGCATAGCACTTGCCTCTAGTTTAGCAAGGTCTTGAGGATCCAAATTACATGCAGTAAGGACATGAAGGACAATGGAGGGATTAGCAGACAAGGGAAACTCTCCTGGACTTTTGTCCCCAAAGCAATGGCGTTGCTGCCTTTGAAATGTTGGAAGTGGTGTGGCAACAATGGCAGTAATTGACTGGTCAGGGATGTTATGGTATTGAATAGTTGGGGTTCCGCTTGTTGTGGCATCCATGGGCACTGCGTAAGGTTTGCAGTGCCCAAACTTTGCAGAAGAAAAGATCTAAACTTCTGGGAATTACGAAAATATGTGCAAATTTATTACTATCTTAATTGATTTCTCTGTTTATCTAATTATAGCATCTGAAACTCTACATATTTTTCTACTAACTTGCAAAAGTGTGTACCTCAAAAATATAATTGACTAGCAAATCTCAGGTCTCAAACCTACAAAGAAAAAACATGCTTACATAAACTCATTATGTGACACAAAAAGTTTAATAAAAAAAAGCTGGATTATATGATCAACTTTGTCCATTTATTATGAAATTATAAATTATGAACTACAAGACCAGAAGGCATGCATTTAGACCCACAGAAACATGAACCTCCTATGAAAGTGAAGGATCAGAAAGTAAAAATAAAATAAAATAAAAAATCAATTCACAAAAAATAAAAAATCAGAGCTGGAGAAGAAAATCAACACCGATCGTTTAAAAAAAAACGCTTGATTTAGATTTAAGATGACCCAGATGAAGAAAAAGCATGGAAAGATGGATGGTAACAAAACACATGATATTTCAAGGTGAATCCAAAGACGAAAACTTTGAGGAGAAGTATAGTATTCGTTCTCCTAACGATGGGATATTCCAACACAAAAAAGAAAGGAATTTTCCAATTTTGTAATTAAATTTGAAATCTTCATTCACGTGAACTCATCATAATTCATCAAAGTAAGATCAGCCAATAAAAAACCAGCAAAATCGTCCTCCATGGATGAACACCCAGAAACGGGGGCTTGTAATTGGAACCGGTTTTGCAATCAGTTATTCAAGGGTAAGGGGAAAAATCGTTTCTTTTTTTGGGTGTGACTTTCCCAGATCAGAGAATTATCAGTGTAATCGAATCCAACAAGTACACTTGCTGAATACGCAACCACACAAAAAGGGTAAGAAACAAAAACAAACAAAGAATTCAGGGGAAGCAGAACAAAACCACATGCTCAACAAGTTTTCGATGAGTGGCATTATGATCATCACAGATCGAATCATAAAAAACATGGAAACGGTGATTACGTATCATAGACATCCACGATTTCTGAAATTCAATCTTCATCGAGTGAAGGAGAATCGAACGGAATTTTTCACGTTTTTTTTTTGAAGTAAAAGTGAACAACTCTGGATCAAACAGATATCGACAGAAGTGGGTTTTTGATCGATTAACGTTGGACTGTGTGTGGTGGTGTGGTAAGGAGATTGAGAGAAAGAAAGAGAGAGAAGAGAAGTTTTTTTTATTTTGTCTTCAAAGTGAATGAATGAATGAAAATGGAATGAATAATTTTAGCTTTTATCTTCTCTTTCTGCTCTCTCCTCTCTCTCTCTATATATATATATATATATATATATATATATATATATATAAAAAGTTACGATGATGTGTCGCTTTGGTAACGAAGTTGCTAATGCTCTGTGTCTTAATAGGGAATCAATTTTCTTACGTGAAAAAGGGGTCATGTGATTATGTTATTTGATCATAATTACTTATTTAAAAATTATACACTTTTTTCTCTCTAATTTTATTATCAATAAATAGTTATGATCAAATAACATGATTACATGACCACTTTTTCACGTCAGAAAATCTACTCCCGTCCTAATATTTATATAAGTGTGGGTTTCTTACACGTAAGCAAACCCTTTCACCTTTATATGTGCCTAACCATAACTATGGTTCAGCGGAACTTCAGGCCAGGTAACTAAGCAAACTTCAACTTAGTTATATATAATCACGATTCACGAGGTCTAAGTCTTCTAAATAATAGTTGTAAGTTGTTTTTTCCTCTTACATTATTCACACAAAATTAGAAAGGGTTCCCATTTTGGATTGGATTAATTTTGAAACTAAAAATTATTCGATCCAATTCTTTTAACTTGATTATGTAATTATTCATTCGGTTTAGATTTTTTTTCAAATTCGATCTGATCCAATCCAATCTTTTTTCATGTTGGATTGGATTGATTTTTGATTTTTTGAAAATCGTAAAATTTGTTTCATGATTATTGTACAAATAACATCTTTATATATTAATTTTGTAAATTTTATTTTTTGAAATATAAAACTATCAATAAATGATAATATAGTTTTTTTTTTTTAACAATGAGATATGAAGCTCTACACAGATAAAATTTTGTTGATTAGATGTGATTAGGTTTTTTCTAGGGTTTAGTTAATGGATCTTGGATTTTTTTCCATAACACAATATTATGATAAGCTTTTTTTTAACTATTGTATGTATGCGTTTTGTAGGGTGGAAAAATTCATGCTATTGTCAAGTTGTTCTTCTATTAGATGAACATATATTTTTTTTTATTTTTTTTGCAGCTCTGTTGTAAAGCAAAGCTGACGAAAGGATTTGGAATATCACAAGCCTGAGTGTACTTTGTGGGAGCGGTATGTAGATCAAGTACAAAGTTTCTTGGCAAATAATCAATCTCCTCAAAATGTTGAAAAAAGATTTTAGGGATATTTTTTTATAATTTTTTCTCATTTTATGCTTATGTTTCAGGGTTATCAATGAGGAAAACGCGAAAAATGCATAATGGTGGAAAATTAAAAGATCAAGGCGTTATAATAGTGAAAGCAAACAATCTACCACAAAACCAACATCATTAGTGAAATTAAGGTTAAGAAGAAGAAGAACGGTTTGTGAGTATATTAGATGGAAGAAGAAGATATGGGTTACTCTCTTTTAATTTTTCAATTTTGATTTTTTTATTTGTTATTTCAATGGCATATGTTTCGAATCAAAGACCCCAAAGTGAGCCTTGATTTTTATTCTCGCGTTTTGAGCATGTTCATTCGAAAAGCCACCTAGGCATGCCTTCTCAAACCATAGAATCTTTTGTAGCTTTTGATTGTACACCCAAATTATAAGAGATACATTACATTTATTTTACTAATAATAATTGCTAATCTCTTTCTTTATATTTTTTTTATAAGTTTAATAAGATTAAAACTAAAATGATACGTTTTTAATTCTTTTAGAGTCATTTATAATATGTTCCTCTTGTCTTACACTACAATTCGAGTTGTTTACTTTGTTATGTTAATCAATTATCGTTAATGTAGATAGCACCCTATTTATGATATATGTTACTTACAAACAGATTTTTATGGTATATGTTACCTACAAACAGATTTTAAAGCACAGTCATAACTTTCTTGGAGATGTAACTCATAGCGAGTGCTATATTAGCACTCATTATGTAAATTAATGATGTAAAATGTTTAATTTGAAAAATAAGAGGGGGCATTTTATTATTATGTTTATTGGAATTAATTAATTTTTTGGGTCTAAAAAAGAACAAAAATGCAGCAATTATACCATTACACGTCCTGCATTGGTAATTGCAGCAACTATATCACTATACGTTCTGCATTTATTAAATTATTTTTTGAAAAAAGATTTTTTAATATTCATTTTCTAAAATAATAAGTATATGGGTAGTTTCTGAGAAGTGATTAGTTGTTATCTAAGTGACGTGACCTTTGGCTTTTTCATGACAAGCGCACCGTCTTCGATGCAAATATAATTAAACCCTCCAATATTCTATAAATTTTTAAATTGGAGTGTTATTCTTCTCACTCTTTAGAGAATCTCGAAAATCAAGCTCCATAATTAAACATTAATTCTTCACAAAAAAGATTGGCGATGGAGACGAGATTTTCGTTGGTAAGATGAGCGGTGACTTATTGTTTGAAGAAGCTTAAGTGAGAAATTATTATACCTATTAGTAATATTTATAAAACTGAAAAAAAGATATGTATAAAATAAATTTAATTTTAATAAAAATTAATAATTAAACAAAAAAATATTTAAAATTATAAAAATATACTTTAAAATAAAGTAAATTAAAATCTTAACTTAAAATAATGATACAAAAAGAAAAAAAAATTCGTACAATAAACCTTTTAGAAAATACTTAAGATAAATATTTTAAATGTGTGTGTATATATATATATATATGTATATAATATAAATTAAAAGAGAAAAGAATTATTTTTTAAAAGTATGTGTAATTAATTCTATTATCATGTTGAATTTTAAATTTTAAAATTAAATATATTAGAAAGAAATCAAACTTTCATTCTTTTGCTGTAAGAGTGTTACTAACACAATTTCCTATGTCGTGAATGATTACCTAGAAGCTATTACTTGGAGATTGGAAAATGTTTACAGACTTCTACGCATGTTTCCCTTTATTTTTTTCATAGAAAATTGTTAAGTCTATTAATTATTATTATGTCTATTGGGAGAGAAAATATTTAATACTTAAAATTTAAACTTTCTAAATTTGAATTTTGAACTTGAGAGGTGAGAAAAGATTCAGCATTTAATATTGTCTACTACTTTCTCCATGGAAAATTATTAAGCATATTAATGATAGTTATTATTATGTCTATTAGTCCTAATTATTATACCTATTAGAATTAATTATAAAACTGGAAAAAAGATATGTATAAAAAAAAATTTAATTTTAATAAAAAAATATTAATTAAACAAAAAATATTTAAAATTATAAAAATATACTTTAAAATAAAGTTTTAAAGTAAATTAAAATATGAACTAAAAATAATGATACAAAAAGGAAAACAAATTCGTACAAGAAAATTTTTAAAAAATACTTAAGATAAATATTTTAAATGTATATATATATATATAATATAAATTAAAAGAGAAAAAAATTATTTTTTCAAAAGTATGTATAATTAATTATATTATCATGTTGAATTTTAAATTTTAAAATTAAATATATTAGAAAGAAATCAAACTTTCATTCTTTTGATGTAAGAGTGTAATTAACACAATTTCCTGTATCGTGAATGATTACCTAGAAGCTATTACTTGAAGATTGAAAAATGTGCACATACTTCTATGCATGTTTCCCTATATTTTTTGCATAGAAATTGTTAAGTCTACTAATTTATTATTATGTCTATTGGGAGGGAAAATATTTAATACTAAAAATTTAAACTTTCTAAATTTGAATTTTGAACTTGAGAGGTGAGAAAATATTCAGCATTTAATATTGTCCATTACTTTCTGCATGAGAAATTATTAAGCATATTAATGATAGTTATTATTATGTCTATTGGTCTTAATTATACCTATTAGAATTAATTATAAAACTGGAAAAATGATATGTATGAAATAAATTTAATTTTAATAAAAGTTATTAACTAAACGAAAAAAATATTTAAAATTATAAAAATATACTTTTAAATAAAGTAAATTAAAATATTAACTTAAAATAATCATGTAGTTTCAGCTTTGTGTTCGCACTTGCATGTCAATTTTAAAAAAATTACATAATAAGTTTTTAATTAAATCAAAAATCGAAATTAAGAAATTAGTGGGAGACATCTAATTAATGACTCACTATCAATTTTACATTGGAACTGTAAGGTTTTTAATTGTTATATTGGAATATAGAATGTTCTTTATTAATGTTACTTGAAAAAGAAAAACTCATCATTCGATATTTTCTTATACCCTTCAAACTATTCAAACGCTTAATCTTCTGCCTTTGGTGTGTTCTCACTTGCTTGCCAATTTTAAAAATAAATAAATAACTAAAAATAAAGTTTTAAGTAAATTAAATATCGAAATTAAAGTATTAGTGGCAGACATCAAATTAATGTCCCACTATCATTTTTACATTGGAATTGTAAGATTTTTAATTATTCTGTTGGAAGGTGAAAGGTGCATTACCAATGTTATTTGAAAATGGAAAATCCATCATTTCATGGAGAATATACACAAGCTTCTATGCGTGTTTCCCATTACTTTTAGTATGAAAAATTATTAAATCTATTAATATTATTTCTTATTATGTCTATTGGGTGAGAAAATATTTAATATTTCAAAATTCAAACTTTTTAAATTTAAATTTTTGACTTAATAGGAGGAAAAAGAATTCTGCATTAATCTTTCTGTAGTGAAAATAAATAAATATATATATATATAATAAAATTAAATTTAATATGTTAAATTATAGTTTAAACAAAAAATTATTTAAAGTTTACAAAAAATATGTATAGTTGATAAATATAATTTAAATTTGAAATTTAAATGAAAAAAATTAGAAATGACATATTTATACCTTAAATAGATTAAAATTTTACTAAATCAAAATACAGAAATTGAAAAATATTTCCACACAAGTATTTTTTTAACATAAATGTTTTAAATATATATGTATAACCAATATTAAAAAGTATAAATTATAAATTAAAAGAGAAAAATTTAAATTTTTCAAAAATATTTCTAATTAATACAAAAATATTCGATTATATTACATGCAATTCAATTCAATTCTCCAAACATTCGATTTAGTAGAATACTTTTTGTATCAACTCATGTTTGTTCATCATATTTTTTTTTACAAATATAAAAAAAATATGCACAATGAAAATAAAAGAATTTAAACAAAAAATAAAAAATGACATTTATCATTCTGTAAAAAAATAAAAATAAAATTTAATCACTATAACAATACAATTTTTAATTTAATATATAAGAAAGAAATTAAGCTTTCATTCTTTTGATGTAAGAGTAAGAAAAACACAATTTCTTATATTGTAAACGAAAACAAGAAATTATTACTTGAAGACTGTGCACATCCTTCTATGCATTTTTTCCACAACTTTCTGTATGGAAAATTATTAAACCTATTAATAATATTAATTACTATGTTTATTGGGTGGAAAATTATTTAACATTTAAAATTCAAATTTTTTAAATTTGAATTTTGAATTTAATAAGTGAAAAAAGAGTTCAGCATTTAATGTTTCTGTAATGGAAAAAAGATATATATATATATATATATATATGAAATTTGAATTTTAATATAAAATTATAGATTAAACAAAAAATATAAGGAAGCTGATAGTTAAAGGTTGCATACTGAGCTTGGCACAAAGGGTCTACCTGCCTCTAGAGGTGGCAAAGTGGGCGGCCTAGGCCCGACCCGCCCCTCCCCACCACCAACCCGCCAAAAAATGAGTCAGCCCACCCCGCCTCGCTTTTGAAAGTGGGCAAAAAAACTCAGCACGCCCCGCCCCGCCCCGTTTGGCGGGTTGGCCCGCCAGCCCGAGCCTATTTTGCACTGACCCGCTTCGGACCGCCTATGTCCGCCATCAACCTGCCAAAAAATGAGCCCGCCCCGCCTCGTTTGGCGGGTTGGCCCGCCGAGCCGAGCCCGTTTGCCGGCTCTACCTGCCCCGCCCGCCAACACGTTTTTATAATTAAATTAAAATTCTATTATTCTTTTTTTTTATAATTAAATTTCTAATTCAGATTTCAATTTTTGTAAATACAAATTTATAAAATTCCAAATAATAACGACACAAATCCTTGCAAAAAATAATAATTTTTTTTTTTTTTTGTAGATCTAATTGTAATAAATTAAATTTCATCTCTGAAATAAAATATAAAAATCTAGATGCAACTATAAGAGTCTTTTTTTGTGGATAAATATAAAAACCTATTACATCCTAATAGTTAGAGGTGGCAAACTGGGCTTGGCCCAGAGGGCCGGCCCACCAATACATTTTTATAATTAAATTGAAATTTCATCCTTCCTTTTTATAATTAAATTCCTAAATCTTATTTTGATTTTTGTAAATACAAATTTGTAAAATTTCAAATAGAAACAACACAAATCCTTGCAAAAAAGAAGTATTTATTATTATTTTTTAAATATGATTGTAATAAATGAAAGTCCATCTCTGAGATAAAATATAAAAACCTAAATGTGACGATAAGAACCTTTATTTGTGGATAAATATAAAAATCTATTGCATGCAACACTTTTTTATAATTAAATTAAAATTTCATTATTCTTCTTTTATAATTAATTCCTAAATCTAATTTTAATTTTTGTAAATACAAATTTGTAAAATTTAAAATACTAATGACATAAATCCTTTCAAAAAATTAATTATTTACATAAAATGCTGATAGTTAAATGTTGCAAATTGGGCTTGGCCCAGAGGGCCTGCTCGCCCCGCTTGCCAACACGTTTTAATAATTAAATTAAAATTTCACTATTTTTCTTTTATAATTAAATTACTACTTCAGATTTCAATTTTTGTAAATACTAATTTATAAAATTTTAAATACTAACGACACAAATCCTTGCAAAAAAATATATTTATTATTATTTTGTAAATCTAATTGTAATAAATGAAGAGATAAAATATAAAAACCTAGACGCAACTATAAGAGCTTTTTTTTAGGATAAATATAAAAACCTATTACATGCTAATAGTTAGAGGTGGCAAACTGGGCTAGGCACGGAGGGCCGGCCCACCAACATAATTTTATAATTAAATTAAAATTTCACTATTCTTTTTTTCCCGTGCATCGCACGAGTTATACTTAACTTTGAATGAGTTTTTTATGTAGGGTGCTGATTTGGAATATTATTCAAGAAAACTTAACGTTCTTAATGAAAAACCCATGTTATTTAAGGGCAACGTAAAAAAAAAGTTTGGAGTCATATAATGAGCCAAGATATCATGTTTCAAGTGTTTGAAGCAGCGAAACTATTGTCACCTCATTCTTTAAGTCTTTGGTGGACCCGAATGTATGTTGTTGTTTTTTAAAAATTTATCATCGTGGGTTCTTTATATTGTTACAAGTTTTTAGCATGTGTATTGATTTGATGCTGTTTAGACACATTTGTTCCAGTGTAAGCAAAAAATATGACTCATACATGACCATTTGATTAATTTGCTTTCAAATCCCTTTTAAACAACGTTTTTTGGGTTCTAAAAAAAAAAACCAATTTTTTTGCTGAGACTATTACTTCTGGGTGTTAACATATTAGCGTAATTTATTTAATGAGCATTTGCATTTTGTATCGCAGGCATAAATATGATGGTAGAAGAGGATGTTCTTGGTAATGCATAAACATAGAAAATCACATGTTTGGTATGTGTTGAACTCATCCCTCCAATGATTACTACAGAATGATACTAAATTAATAGCGTTTTCTTATTATAGGTACAAGCTGATCTTTTGATTCCATATTTGCTTAGTCTGTTTGTTACCTTGATTTTATTAGTGACTGTTATAGTTAGCAATAAGTTGTATGAATTTTTCTCTTTTTAGCCATCCTCATTTTAACATAGTCAACTATGGCTTATTTATTTTTTCCATAACTCATCGAGTAGATAATTATATTTGATTTGCATAATATTGATTACTCTGGATAGCAGAATTTTGTTTATGATTGATATTTGTAAAATTCTGTGTCAATGCTGTAGTTTTTTTCACCTGAAATATAAAACAAGATAGCAACACCGATTTTTGTAAGTATAAGGTTTGCAGTGCGATTAACCAACCACGGCAGAAAACAAATATTTTGTTCTTTTTCCCCGGACATCACACGGGTAATTCACTAGTTTATTATATAAAAATAAAGAAATAGTAACTGTAATCAAATAAATAATATTGTGTACATATGAAGCGATGAGTACAAAGAATTTTTTAATAATCCTCTTAAACACTAAATTACAAAAAATTAAATTATTTTTTTAAAAATAATTATTTTTAAGATATTAAATATATCAATTTTTTAAAATATTAAGAGAATTTTTTTTTTTGGTACATTGCCAGGAGGTATCCCCGTTCAACCTTCTCCGGGCACCATGCCCTCGGGGTACGGCCCGTTTGGGCTAGCCCCTCATTGTAACAGTGAGTGCACTAAGCTTCGCAACCGGAGAAAGGACGAGACTAATCCCCCAACCGAAGATTTTTTGACTTATCCTCTGGTCCCCAAAGATTTTCCAAGAAACTGCTTGAGGCATGGTTTGATCCCTGCACCAAGCAATCCCTTGGGAGCTCAGCTGCCAACTGAGCTACTCTTGGGGGTTAAGAGAATTTTTTATTTATTTGCTTTTTCGTTTGCACTAATGACAAAAATAAACCAAGTAAAATACATTACATGTATTGAAAAAAGACACTAGCATATAGTTGAAGTGATTGAGTTTGAGGCTAATAAAGCATTTTATCTGATTTGACTATTCAATTCAAATGTTAAATCATTAGTTGTGAGAATTAAAATTTTCAAGTATACTACGTCAAAGTGGGGATGTGCCATTGAAATCATTAAAAGAAAAGATAAATCTTAATTATGGCAAAAATTAGCTTAGCAATATTCGAGAGTACTTCCAGGATAATAAAATTCCACATTGGTTAGAAATGTATTAAATGAGCATGATATAAGTGGAATGATCATAAATATAATTTTTTTTAAAATTTTGGATTGAGATATGAAGTTCAAAAACCCACTTATTGTACAATAAAGAGTTTGTAGCTTAACTCATTTAATAGTTGATCTCCCTTTATCATGGACTCCTTTTTTACGAGTGAATTTTGGATGCAGTTAATAACATAAGTATATTTTGCCCAAAAAAGAAAAAAATTTGGGATATAAATAGAAATATAAGTTAAAAGCTGGATTTAAAGGAGAGAAAAGATTTCACTTTTTTTAAAAAAAGATATACCAAAAAGGGGTTCATATGATGTACCTAAGAAATTTTCCCCCTTTACCCCCAACACCCTTAGGGGGTGTTTGTTACGATGGAAAAAAAAATTTGCCCCGCAAAGTGGGGTAGGGAGAAAATGTTAGCCATGTTTGGTAGAGGGAGAGTTAAAAGAGTGGTTGGAAACTTTTGTGCCCGTCAAGTTTTTTTCTACATAGAAACCGATCGAAACTTTACCATTCAGAACATAGTAAATAAAACTACCTACACTGAGGGAAATTGATAACAATTTTTGTTGACCAAAACACCCTTATTTTTTAGCCCTTTATCAGATTCAGAACAACTTCAATTGTATATTCAAATTGATGGGTAGTTTTGTAACTTTGTTAATATTTCCATCATTTTTTTACTATCAACCAAACATAACATCAGTAAATTTAACTCAATTTTTCCGGAAAAATTTTAGCCTACCAAACACATTTTCTTAACTTACCAGACAATAAATATTTCCCACTATGTTCCCGACAAATTTTTGTTCCTGATAAAAAAAAAAATCTCATGTACCAAACATCCCCTTAATTAGTGTTGTGGGCTCCGAGGTCAAGGATGGAAGATTAATGTCAAACTTATATTACACGGAAACACTGACCAAATTGCCACATTTTTGACATTTTTTTACCAATCTGCCACACCAATAATGTTATTTTTCAATATGCCACGTGTCCAAGTTTGCTACAGTTGGCAGTGAACCTGGTTTGCTGATGTGGCATGTTTCTGGTGACCACTAAGTTCCCTACTGGTGTAGCAAACTTGGTGGCAATTAATGCCACCTTCCTGTCCACCTGCCATGCCACGTGGCAGACTCAGGAGAGTTCGCTACCCATGCCAGCAAACTACGTCCAACAGTAATAAAAAAAAGTAGCCGTTGGGCCAAGTGTCTGACATAGACAAATTCATTAGGATAGGTAGCGAACTTAGTCCAACGGCTACCCAGCCCCAGCCTATATAAACCCCCTCCCCTCTCTCCCTCTCCTTCTCTCTCAATTACACTTTCTCTTCCTCTTTCTCTCTCATTTACACTTTCTCTCACTCTCTCAACATCATCAAGGTTAGTATTTTAAAATTTTTTATTTATGCATTATTTAATATTAATTGTTTAATATTATTTATTTATAGGGGAGAAACCTTAGATTAGAAGATTTTTAGTTTTTTTGAGACTATAGGATAGAAGCCATGTATATTAATGTTATTATATTCCTTTGTAAGGAACATTGATAAATAGGATAGTTTTATATACTATTTGATAGTTATTAATTAATATTATGAAGATATTATTATTATGTTTTATATATTTTTTTTAATATTAATTATTTTATGACTTGACACCTTAGAAGATGTAAATATTTGTTGAAAATATAGTATATAGGCCATATGAAATTCTGATTATATTAATGTTACAATATTTGTGTGTGAATTATTTTTTATGTTAAAATTAAAATTTTGAATTATGTTAAATTATTTTTTATCTTGATAACTTAGATTTATTTTTTACTTTTTTCTTCCCTCAGGATATAGTCCATGTTTATATATTATTATATTAATTTATATAGACATTAAATAGTTGATGTACTATTTGATAGTTATTAATTAATTTTATGAAGATATTATTATTATGTTTTATATATTTTATTTTAATAATATTAATTATTTTATGACTTGACACCTTAGAAGATATATATATTTTTTAAAAAATATAGTATATAGGCTATATGGAATTTTGATTAAATTAATGTTATAATATTTGTGTGTGAATTATATTTTATGTTAAAATTAAAATTTTGAATTGTTAAATTATTTTTATTTTGATAACTTAGATTTTAGGTCTCTTAGGTTAGAGGACATGTTATTTTTTATTTGTTTTCTTCCCTTAGTATATAGTCCATGTTTATATATTCTTATATTAATTTATATAGACATTAATATAATATAATTTTTTCTATAAATAGATCCATGGAGCATCAGGACCCGCCACAAAGAGTGATCGGCGTCCCTCTGACCATTCTCTCCTGACATTACAGGAGAAACACTCGGGGCTCATGCGAAATTTTTTCGTATCTTCTTCAAACACTTGATCGTTCGGTCCAAAATATCTCCTCCTATTGTAATCTCACTCATTATGTCAAATATGAAATACAAAATACAAGAAACAAGAAGAAGATAACGAGGTTATTTAGAGAGAAAAAAAAAACGCTCAGGATTTACAAATTGAAGGTGGAAGGGGTGAGGGGGTATAAATAGCATTGAGTTTGCTATAATATATAGGAAATTGTTGTAAATAATATTGATTTAGTTATTATTTAGTCATTTATTGTTGTATTGGGCCAAGCCCTTTGTTGTATTGGGCCAAGCCCATTAGGTTAAAAGTAGGTCAAATATTCTCTATAAATAGAGAACCCTTTGTACAGATTATTTACAATTCTATAATATATTAGAATATCCTTTTTCAAGTTGGTATCAGAGCTCTCGATCTGAGGGCTTTGCTTCCGCACATATTATCTTCTTTTTTAACAAAACCCTAATTTCTTTGCCTCTTGCCGCCATTAGCCGCCACCGGAAAATTTTTCTGGGGACCTTTTGGACCAAGGGGACCATTGTTGACCTTATTTTTCCTCTGATCTATCATTCTACGCAGTGTTCCTCCGTCACAAACGACCGAAACACCTCCGATCGCCTCCAATCAGATCTGTCTTCACCGTTTGGACCACTTTTCGGCGACTTTTCAACCGCGACCACCCACAGACAGGTGCGCGCTCACCAGACGACCACACCAGAAAAATCTCAGCCGGCGAAGCCCATCCACGCGCTCTCACGCGCCGCCCCTTTCCCGACGAGTGAATCCCATGCGCAGCTCCTTTCTCCGGCGCGTGGAGGCGCGTGCGGCCGTGTTTTTGGACTGGACCACCACCATTCTTCTCGTCTTCTTGTCTTCTGTCTGGATCTGTAATTATTTTTCTGATCAGAGGTCATTTGATATTCTGTTTGGTTGATTTTATCGCTGGTTGTTAACTTTTTTTGTTAAAGAATGGCTGAGCATGATAGTTCTTCGATCTTATCTGGTAAGAGCACACGTTCTATATTTCTTCTTGCTTCTTGCACTGATTTTAAAACCTCATGGATTTTGGATTCTGGTGCAACTGATCATATGGCTTGTCGTACTGAGTTGTTTTGTTCTTATCATCCTACTGTTGGTAGTCATACTATATCCGTAGCTGATGGATCCCATAAATCAGTTATTGGTTCTGGTAACATTCAAATTCAACCTTCCTTGTTTCTTAAAAATGTTCTTTATGTTCCTCAGCTTTCTACTAATCTTATCTCCACTCAAAAACTTACAACTGATTTGAATTGTTCTATCACATTCTTTCCTTCTCATTGTCTTATTCAGGATCTTACCACGAAGAAGACAATTGGAGTTGCTAATGAACAGGATGGGTTGTATCATCTCCTTCCAGACCATGCTAGCAAAAATCAGTTATTAATGACACGTCATCCTTCTACTGCAGAGTCTATGATTTGGCTCCATCACAAGCGTCTCGGGCATCCACCATTTAGTCTTTTGAAGTCTATGTTCCCCTCTCTGTTTCTCAATAAGTCGGTTGAGACCTTTCATTGTGATGTTTGTGAATTTGCAAAACACCATCGAGTGTCATTTCCTTCTAGCACTATTAAAAGCAGGGAACCTTTTTCTCTTATCCATTCTGATGTTTGGGGCCCTTCTAAAGTGCATAGTGTTTCAGGTGCTAGGTGGTTTGTTTCTTTTATTGACGATTGTACTCGGATAACATGGATATACTTGATGAAAAACAAGTCTGAAGTACCAGAGATATTTATTCGGTTTCATCACATGGTTGAGACTCAGTTTGGTAAGGGTATTAAAAGACTCAGATCTGATAATGGTACTGAGTACGTCAATCAACGCCTGTCACAATTCATTTCAGACAGAGGTATGATTCATGAGCTCACATGTGTTGATACCCCTCAACAAAACGGGGTTGCTGAAAGGAAAAATCGTCACCTTCTTGAAGTTGCTAGAGCACTACTTTTTCAGACATCTGTCCCTAGTTCTTATTGGGGAGAAGCAGTATTAGCTGCAACTTTTTTGATCAACCGTTTACCTTCACGGGTCCTTAACAATATCAGTCCTATTCATTCCATGACTTCCTTCTTTCCTTCTGTTCCCATATTGCAGAGCCTTCCACCAAGAGTGTTTGGATGTGTTGCCTTTGTCCATGTTCATAAACAACATCGGAGTAAGTTGGATCCTAGGGCTCTAAAGTGTGTCTTCCTTGGTTATAACCCTTATAAAAAAGGGTACAAGTGTTATCATCCACCAAGTCAGAAATTTTTTGTTTCTATGGATGTCACCTTTCAAGAATCTGAATCTTATTTCCTGGGTCTTCATCGTCAGGGGGAGAATAGTTCTTCAGAAGACTCGTGCCCTTCCTTCTTTGAGTCTGGATCAATCTTCTCTCTTCCTAGTGTGTCTGCTCCTGGTGTGTCAGAACCTTCAAATACACCTGAGATACAACCCATACTGTCTCACCAGCAACCTCAATCGTCTGAACCACTGGTAAGTCCTGAATCTCCTATTTCTTCTGAGTCTCCTGAATCTCCTGTTTCTGATTCTAATATTATTTCCTCTCATGATTTGTCTATTTCTTCTGATATCTCTAATGACTTACCCATTGCTTCTACTTCTGATGACTTACCTATTGCTCTTAGAAAAGGAAAAAGATCTTGTCACAAGAAAACTTGTTCCTCCTGTCCCTCTTGTACTCAATACCCTATCTCCCACTTTGTTTCCTCTGCTAATCTTTTTGTGCAGCACAAAAGCTTTGTTTCAGCACTAGATTCTATTGCAATCCCAAAATCAGTACATGAAGCCTTGAAAGATAGGAATTGGGCTCAAGCCATGCAAGAGGAGATGAATGTTTTGGAGAAAAATAAAACATGGGAGGTTATTGATAGACCCAACGGAAAGAAAGCAGTAGGGTGTAGATGGGTTTATGCCCTGAAATATAATTCTGATGGCACTCTTAAGAGATATAAGGCTCGATTAGTGGCCAAAGGTTACACTCAAATCTATGGCATTGATTATGAAGAAACCTTTGCTCCAGTTGCAAAGATTAATACAGTGAGAATCTTGTTATCCCTTGCTGCCCATTACAATTGGGATATAAATCAATTTGATGTGAAAAATGCTTTCCTCAATGGTGAGTTAGAAGAAGAAGTCTACATGGAAATCCCGCCTGGTTTTGATTCTGTGAAGGGGGAAATAAAGTTTGTAGATTAAAAAAGGCCTTGTATGGATTGAAGCAGTCACCTCGTGCTTGGTTTGGAAGATTTACTAAGGTTATGATGACCTTAGGATACAGACAGAGCCAAGGAGATCACACTCTTTTCTTCAAGCACTCCCAAAATGGGAAGCTTACTGTGCTCCTTGTATATGTTGATGATATTATTATCACAGGTGATGATTTTGTGGAGAGACAGATTCTGCAAACACGGCTTGCCTCTGAGTTTGAAATCAAAGACCTTGGGAAACTGAGATATTTCCTAGGGATAGAAGTAGCTCATTCAAGCAAAGGAATTTTTATCAGCCAAAGGAAATATGTTCTTGATCTTCTCAAAGAAGCAGGAAAGCTCGGGTGTAAACCCTCTAATACTCCTATTGAGCAGAACCACAAGATGGGCTATGAAGAAGAGAGTCCTCCAGTTGATAAAGGACAATATCAACGACTAGTTGGGAAATTGATATATCTGGCCCATACTAGACCAGACCTAGCTTATGCTGTTAGTGTTGTCAGTCAGTTTATGCACGATCCAAAAGAAAAACACATGCAGGCAGTAGAGAGAATTCTTCAGTATCTTAAAGGTACTCCTGGTAAAGGATTGTTATTCCGACGTGATGGCAATCTATCTTTAGAAGTCTACACAGATGCTGATTATGCTGGATCCGTGACTGACCGTCGTTCTACCACTGGTTATTGCATGTTTCTTTGCGGTAACTTGGTGACATGGAGAAGTAAGAAACAAGATGTGGTTGCCAGATCAAGTGCAAAAGCTGAATTTCGAGCTATGGCTCAAGGCATTTGTGAGTTACTGTGGCTGAAAATTATTCTTGATGATCTCAAAATAAAATGTGAGGGACCTATGAAGCTGCTATGTGATAATAAGTCCGCTATTTGTATAGCTCATAATCCAGTTCAACATGATCGGACTAAACATATTGAGGTTGACCGCCATTTTATCAAAGAGAAACTTGATAGCGGGTTGATTACCACTCCATACATTCCCACTGGGCGTCAATTAGCTGATCTATTAACAAAGGGGCTTCCTTCAGACAGATTTTAAGAACTTACTAGCAAGTTGGGAATGATAAATATCTATTCCTCAGCTTGAGGGGGAGTGTTGTAAATAATATAGATTTAGTTATTATTTAATTTTTATTTAGTCATTTATTGTTGTATTGGGCCAAGCCCTTTGTTGTATTGGGCCAAGCCCATTAGGTTAAAAGTAGGTCAAATATTCTCTATAAATAGAGAACCCTTTGTACAGATTATTTACAATTCTATAATATATTAGAATACCCTTTTTCAAGTTAACTGTCGGTAGCTAGTTTGCTGGCCTATGCAGCGAACTTGCAGGGTGCTGCCACGTGGCACCTAAGTGAGTGCTGCCACATGACACCTAGTTAGCTGGCCCATATAGTGAACTTTCAGGGTGCTGCCACTTGGCACCTACAGCGAACTAGGTGAGATGCTGCCACATGGCACACCTAGTTCGCTGGCATAGGCAACGAACTTTGCCACGTGTCTTGTCAATTAGTCAGAGCAGAGGGACATTAATTGTCACCTAGTTTGCTACACCCAGTAGTGAACTTGGTAGCCACCAGAAACATGTCACATCAGCAAACCAAATTCACTACTTATTGTAACGAATTTGGATGTGTGGCATATTAGAAAATAACATTGTTAACGTGGCACATTGGTATAAAAAAATGCTACAAAGATGGCAATCTTCCATTTTTTTTCATATCTAATTTTAAATTATTGATTTTTAGTATACATCCACTTGTTAATTGTCATTATATATACATCCATTGAAGAGATGAGATCATGACACAAAAGGTGACAAATGTGACATCGATATATTTGGCATGGCATGGGAGAAGGAGAAGGACAATTAACAAATTAAGACTACTGTAGTTTCACTCACTTACAGTTTCCTCCAATAAAGGAAACAATCTTCTACTACCATGTATCCCACCATGTTTACAGTTCCCTTAAAAAAAGGGGTATCGTCATAGAATCATAGTGTTACACTACCGTTCCATATTTGCACCGTTACTGCTAAGTTCTATCCCTTCATTTTTTCACTGTGCAGTGTGTGTGTAAGTACATCTCCCTCGGTTATTTCTACAAGAAACATATAGTTTTTTCATATCCCAAAAGTGCATGCATGAAAGTTCCATTTTCTTGTTTCCATTTTATTAAACAGAAATTTTGCTTTGCCCCTCAATTTTTGAAAAGTTAATTCATCATGTGCAAAGTCCCACATGTGGAATCACTTCCGAACTAAGAAAGTCATATATGTACAGCTTTTAGCTCATGCCCATGGTCTAATTTGCTGGCCAAAGCGTGACAAAGAAATCTTAAGGGCTTCAGGCCATATATACACACACAGCGACAAAATATCATTACCGAAAGTCCCGTAATTTTTGTTCTGCCGGCAGTTTCACATCCAAAGGACCTAGGTAGAAAGATATGCATGCATGCTTGTAGTTGTAGTTGCTATTAAAGATATAATATAATATCATTGATATGATTTTCATCCAATAATTTTATCAGTTTAATTCAATTCAAGCATTGTCAGATTCATATTGGGGAGGTTTTAATACTATTTTTTTCATTTTCAAGACTGAATAACTTAAATTTTTGGGTTAAATAAAGTCTATGTTATTAAGTCGTCACAAATTTAATTTTTACTATCTTATTCTATTAATAAATAATTAAATATATTATAAATTTTTTTAGCACAAGTAGTTGGATATGAGTATTGTTTATCGTTTAAGTCCAGTAAACTCTGTTTTGAAGAAACATATTAAAAAAAATCATTAATATAAATTTTATCGAATGGTTTAAATTTTTGAATTGAAATAATTTTGTATGATGCCAATTAGGTATTGTTTGCTTAATTGTAATATTTAATTTTTTTGGTTTGTGATAACTAAGTAGAAGAGACTAATAGAGAAATGCGTTATAATAATACCAGCGAGAATCGGCACCCAAAGGAGCACATCCACATATGACATATATATTTAAAAGATAATAACAGATTAATTAGGAATAAACATGTATTTAGTAATTATCTCATTACATTATGTATTTAATTAGACCGGGTCTCTACTCGGCCCAAACCTGATCTGCCTAGAATCATTAAGTATCCTATCAAGAGTCCCATAATTTAAGCAATAAGTCTTTTATTCTAAGTCAAACTTTGAGGTAATCTCCAACTATAAATACAAAATATACCTTATAGGTACACACTTATAAATCCTAATCTGTCATGCTCATTACACACACGCCATCACTCTTAGATTTCAAGCTCCAACATTCATGCATCATTGATCTGTTACCATAAGTGATCATCTTCCCCACACTTAATGTATATTTGGAAGGTCTTTTTTAGTTTCTTTTCTCTTTATAAATAGAAATTAGGTAAAACAGATTTTTACAAAAACTCTTATAATAAAAAGAATTTTTTTTATAATAAAAAAAAAATCAAAAGTCAAAAGCTTATAGGAGAAACTTTTTTTTAAGTTGTATCAGTTTTTTTTAAAATATGTGTTTTTTTTTAAATGAATAACTTTTAAATAACTTTTAAGTTAAAAATTTTATATAATCATTGAACAGTTTATAGCTTTATTTTTAAAGTTTTTTTTTAGATTTAACTTAAAAATAACTTTTAGCGTAACTACTTATTGATGGGTCATAGATCAAATACGATATGCTAGGGTTGAAAAATATGTACTTAAATTAAATAAATACATATAAAGAAACAAATTATACGGTGGTATTTCCATTTCAAAAAGCCTTCAAACTCAATGTGTTAGAATAGTTGCGCGGACAAAATATATAAAACTTAAATGGCTAGTGAGAAAGAAGGGATAATGTTTTTTGTTTTTTTAAATGCAAAAAGATCCCTAGGCTCCCTTATTTGTAGAATATGAATGGTTTGAAAGAAAACACCTCTTGGCCGAAAAAATATATATTTTTGGTGTCAAATTGACACCCAAATTAGGCCTTTAAAGAACACACCTTAAAACTTGTCAGTCATAACCAAAACTAATTTACAATTAATTCTATAATAATATAGAAGGAAAATAAAAATATAATATTGTAGGAAAGTTGTTAGATTATGTTGTAGAGATAGAGATTGTGGGACTCACACTTGTTTTGTTTTTTGTTTTTTAAAAACAAGTGTGGGTCTCACAATCTCTATCTCTACTACATAACATAACAATTTTCCTACAACATTATTTTTCTTTTTCCCTAATATAGAAATCAAGTGGCTCGGTTGTACACAAATTCAAAATATCTGCCTTTAGACATTAGGCCTGAGTGAAGATTGAGGATGAGGACTGTAATTTATTTTAGAGTAAATATTCTTTTTGATCCCTAACAAATTTTACTATGCCCGTTTTGGTTCCTAGCAAATAAAAAGGTTATTTGTGGTCTCTAAAAAATTCAAGATAAATCAATTTAGTTGAAATTGTGGTTCTTCACAAATTTAAAAAAGACCACATTAATCTCTCAAAAGGATTAAAAGTGGTCCACTTTAAATTTTGTAGGGGCTGTAGATAGCTTATTTATTTACTAAGGACTAAAGCGAGCATTGTAAAATTTACTGAAGACCGAAAAGAAGTATTTACTCTTTATTATTTTATGGTATGTGCCTAAAAGGCTTTGGTTTGATTTGGACCAGTTACTTGCTTTTAGCGAATCTTTGCTTTAGCATCTTTACCATTTTCAATTTCGGTGCTTTCATATATGAAATGATTAATGTGAATTGAGGGTGTGGTCAAAGTGGACACTTTGGGTCAACTTTGAGTATCTCAAATTCAATGGAGTTAAAAATAATAATCACAAATTCATTTGCTTAGCAAAATTAAGTAAACAAAATAAAAAAACTTTTAGGTATTAAACGGGCCAGTTGAAAGAATATAATAGATAAAGTATTAAAGTAATAGCGATCAATATAGAAATTCTAACGACATTATTATTTGACAACAATTCTTTTTCTTTTTCATTTACACTTGACTGTAATTCAAGTGATTAAAAATTGGATAAAATCAGTACCCAAAAAAATGGGGAAAAAATTATACTAATCACTTTTTTTTTTTTTTTTGGAGATACTAATCACCTTTTTATATCCTAAATGATTATGCTTTTAATTTTCCTTTTCACCGAAGGTTTGCCTATAGAGTTGTTGGTTTCATAATTATTTAGTTAGTGACAGAGGTTGTCCACGACGTTAAGGACTAGGTGGACCTAATTACGTTCCTAATCCTTATATTTATCCTTAATTAGCTGTTATTCATACGAGGAAACATATATAAACTCTCATTTACAAATTCTGTGAGAGGCTTTGTTTGGGAGTTTGGAGGGGAGGGGAGGGGAAGAAGGGCGATCCAAGAGGGAGGGAGGGGAAAGAAATTAAAGGGTATTCCCTTTCCTTATTTGAGAGTTAAAAAAATGGTAAAGGAGGAAAATTGAGGGTTAATGAGATATTTTTACCATTTTACCTTTTTTCTTAAAATTAATATAGTTATTATATTTTACAAATTAAATTAAATTTAAAATTTCTAACAAAATTATGTATGTACTTTTCACAACACCAAAAAAAATCATATTTTCGATGAAATTTCTACGTTGCAAACGATGAAATTTTTATCACAAAATTATTTTTTCGTCGGAATACTTTTCATCGAAAAGCAACAGAATTTTTCAACCAATGAAAATTTTTACAAAAATAAATTTTCTATCAAAGTTTTCGACGAAATTTAGTTCTCATCAAATGATTTAAACGAAAAAAGAATTCTGTCAAAAAATTTGACAGAATGTTTTTCGTTCAAAATTTTGATGGAAATGTGTTCTGACGAAAATTTCGACAGAAATTGTTTTGTTAGAAATTTTGAGAGAAATGTTTCATTCGTAACTTTCGACGAAATTTAGATTTTGTAAAGAATTTCGACAGAATATTTTTTCCGTCAACATTTTTTGTCGAAATATTTTTCGTCAAAAAATTTTACGAAAATATTTTTTGTCACAATTTTTTGACAGAAATGTGTTCTGTTGAAATTTTGATGGAAATATTTTTTATCAAAAAACTTGACGGAACTATTTTTCGTCGAAAATTTTCGATGAAAATGTGTTTCGTTAAAAATTTTGACAGAAATTTTTTTTGCCAAAAAGTTTAACGAAAATATTTTCGTTGAAAACTTTTGACGGAATTTAAATTCTTTTAAGAATTTTGATGAATTTTTTTTTCGTCTCCAATTTTCGATAGAAATGTGTTTCATTTAAAATTTTGATGGAAATATTTTGCATCAAAATTTTCAATGAATATGTTTTTTTGTGAAATATTTTGGCAAAATTTAGATTCCGTAAAGAATTTTGACAAAAAAAAATTTCGTCAAATTTTTTTACAGAAATAATTTTAATCACAAATTTTGATGGAAATATTTTTCGTAAAATTTTTTTCCGGAATTGTTTTACGTCAAAACTTTTCGATGGAAATGTGTTTCCTCAAAATTTTGGACGAAAATATTTTCGTTAAAAGTTTCGACGGAATTTAGATTCTATCAATAATTTTGACTGAATATTTTTTTTCTGTACAAAATTTATGTTAGTGAGTATGGCAAAGTCTGGTTCTGTCTCTAATTTTGTCTTTAGTTTTGACGGAAATTTTTTGACGTATATGATTTTCATCAAAAATTTCATCACTATTTTTGACGAAATATTTTTCGTCAATAAATTTTGTCGATATTTGAGACTTTTCTAATAATATCGCATTTAAAAATGATTCACAATTATGTAGTTTTAACATTTTAATGCTAAGGGTAGATAAGTAGTTTTTAATATTTTTTCCCTCAAACCCTCCAATTTGGGAGAACTTTAATTTTAAGAAGAAGGAGGGTTTAGTAAAAATCCCCAAACTCTTCCCCTCTTTTTTTTAAACTCACAAACAAGGGAAGGGCTTACTAAAACCCTTTATTTCCTTTTCTTCCCCTCCTAAAACCAACTCCCAAACAAAGCCTTAAATACCATAATTTTAGTGTAAAACAAAAAGATCTAATTAGTTCTGACTCATCAAAATGTTGAGTACCTCTGTCTAGCTGATCTGTCAATTGATCTTAATTTCTTTTTCCTTTTCTTCCCCTCCTAAAATCAACTCCCAAACAAAGCATTAAATACCATAATTTTAGTGTAAAAAAAAAAATCTAATTAGTTCTGACTCATCAAAATGTTGAGTACCTCTGTCTAGCTGACCTGTCAATTGGTCTTAATTTCTTTTTCCTGTCTGAATTCTTTTGTTCCTTAAGCCCTTCAAACAAACATCTATTGCTTCATTCAAATTAAGTGCAGGTCAAGCAAGCCCAATTTCTTCTAACACCGGTTGAAAACAATGTTTAATTTCTTATCGTGTTGATCAGTCCAATCCGTTTCCATTGATTCAATAGTTATTATGCATAGGGGTGTAAAGGTTCACCTTGTCTAACAAGGACTTACGACTCAGCCTACATCAGACCAGGTTTAAATGACATATTACATATAGTCAAATAGAATAATTTTGAACTTTTTAAAAACCGTATTTAGAAAAGCCATAGGTTTTCTTTTTATATAAGAGGCTTATATCATATTATTTATTTTTAAAAAACTGGTATAGATTCCACGAAAGCTATTTCATCTTAAAGGTGCTTAAAGTTTTACATTTCTTCAAAAGTGATTGTGATATGCATTATATTAGGAGATACAGAACAAAGGGTTCTATTTCAAGCAAACAAAAAAAAGCTCCAAATTTGGAAGTATACCCCAACGACATAATATATTTCTTAGTCAATCACCATCAGCATCAGGTACTACATATGCTTCCATTTTGTTATTATGATGAAAATCTTTAGTAATATTCTCAGGGAAAATTGATGGCTTATACGTGGTTGATGAGCATTGGTTCGATCTGTGTAAGAGTGCCCGTCTTGGCTTATACTGCGGAACATCCGAACAATAATGAAGGAGCAAGGAGGTATAGACTCAACGTCTCCCACTATAAGCACTGTGAAGAAAGATTCACATAGTAATGCCACTGAGGAAACCAATTTTGGAAATTGACAGCATCACAACAGTTTTTAAAATGTAATTCATATGTATCTGTTTTGACACAGTTCACACTCACACCAGCTTATTTCTTTCAAATTTAAATTTTTATGAAAGTATATTTTTATAGGGGAAGATTATATTTACAAAAAAATTTGTTTACAAACTCTTACAACTACATTAAGTATGACTTCTTAGACTTCAATCAAGAGTGTATGACTGATCATACTTAGTGTAATTTATAAAAAAAAAATTGTAAACGGATTCTTCCCTATGTTTTTGTATGTATATAATGAGATAGAATATTCATACTATCACTTTTTTCACTACCACCTACCAGAAATTTTAGAGAAAAAAAATACTGATCCAACAATGATTATAGAGATAGTGAATTAGTAGTGAAAAAAAATATGATAATATGAATATCTCTCTCGTGTATAATTATCTATTTATAGCAATAACCTCATACAAAAAGTTAAAATGAATGTTAACGTGTATATAAAAATACTCATTTTTTCTATTCTACTTTGCGTCACGCAAACATGACATGAGGCCTCTATTTTTAACAAACGTTACGCCAACATTTACATAGAATAAGAAATTTCCTCGTTCCCTGTTTAAGAATCCAAAGATATATGAAAGACAATCATTGACGGCACTGGGGACTCTATGATCTCCATGAACATGTAGGGAATGGGAATCATCTTGAAAGTTATGTTTGCAAAATTTATATGGTCGTAGTTTGCATGTGCGCCAGCTGTAGAAGAGAGGGTGAAGCACCGAAATCTTTGTTATGGTCAATGAATTGAATGCGTGTCGGGTCCTGTCCTACAATTGTGGAAAACCATCCATATGTATTAAGTGTGTTGTCACTTATCACCAACCATGAAACACTGCCAATCATCCGTTGATCTAAATCAAACCATATCAAGTTGTCTGAAGAAATTTCGATATATTCCGAATTAATTTCATAGTCAACTTAAATAGTCAAAATTTATAAGAATATTAAGAGAGTCAATTCACTTCAAATAAATAATTAGAATTGGGTTAACTAAAAAAGAAAAAAAAGCACATTAATAAGCCAACTGCGCACTTAGGTATAAAAAAAGTTCCAACCACCTAAACAGTTTAAGAATACCATCTGAACCAAAAAAAAAAAAAACTTGTTAAGGTACAACAGTGCCCACAATAACGTGCTGAGCGTGCTCCCCAATGTCTCAAATATGTCTCCTTTCCACGGCCATGAGTTCGAAACGTTTTACACGGACCATGCGTATAGAAAACTACAGTCACATAATCTGTACGGAACACAATATGGGGTCACCACCAATACAAGATTTAAATGATGAAGTGCGTGATTTTGTGCCTAGTGCAGTGCTTTTATAGCGTGTATAAGAGTCCGTTTGGATGAGATTTTTTTTTTCAAAAATTGAAAAGTGTTTTTTTTCTTAAAAAAAAGTACTTTTCAGTTTTAGTTCATTTGAATGTCTGCTTTTAAAAAAAGCAGAAGTCACAAAAAAAATTAAAAATCTACTTTTTTTCAGAAGTTAAAAATTTTAACTTTTAAAAAAAGCAGAAGTCAAAAGTCAAATATTTTTTTCAAAAACTAAATCTTTTTATAAAAATATAAATAACTTTAACTTTTATAAAAAAGACTTTTAAAATAAAGAAGAAACGGGCTCTAAAACTGCTTGTAGCTGATAGCATTGCACGCTGATGCTTCTATTAATCCTAGGACTATGCCAAAGTACAATGTGAGGTGTCTTAAGGGCGCAAAAGAAAGAAGGGAGAAAGATGATGTCTATCTATTTCTGTTTGGGGCTCAACATTAGCTTGCAACGTTTTCTAGGCACCCAATCTTATTAAAGCATGCAAGTACGTGAAAAAACAAAATAAGACAGACACAAATTTAATGATAAGGATTATTTAGCCGTGAGGTAATGCACATTTATGTAACATTCAGTTGCAATTTTTCAACTAAAGCTCGCGCATTTGATGTCGTTATCCGATTACGGTTTCCTAACTTGAAAGTACAACAGGCAGATAGTGTAGTTTAAATTTTTATTATACAGGATACGTGTAAACCAAAACTGTACTAGCAAACTAATGAAACCGTGGCGCACACGCAACAACACCTCAGAAGTGCACGTGCTAAACACACAATGAGCCAGTTACAAGGAACCCGCCAAAACAGTATGTAAAGTGTGGTATGTTAAAAATGATAGGATAAAACCATCGTGGATGAGAATAATGATTCAGCATCTCATCGCTTAAGCAAGTAGTTGAGGGTTTGAATCCCAACTCTTACGAATGAAAAAGCATTCCGTGGCCTGCTCTTTACTGCTTTGTGCGCTGACCCGGGACGAGAAATTAATCTCATGGCTATCGACTGTGGGATATACCCGGATGTAATCCAAAAAAAAAATAATGATAGGATATAATCACGTGACCAATCGTAACTATATAAAAGTGAATCAACAATAATAAAAGATGAAAGAAAATATTAAAATAAATAATTATTAAATCATAATTATTAATTTACCCTATGATCATATTTTTTTTTAAACATGAAACGATCTATTTTCATAAAGTGTACAACCATCCAACCAATGCGGAGAATTGCGTCAATAAATGAAACATGGAACGCAAAAGTGATAGTTGCCAGGGCTGAACGACTTCAAAACACGATGTGCTTACTTTCTAAAAATAGTGACTCAAAGAATATACCTTTCCTTAACTTCACGTAAGTTAAGGCTTGAACAAACTTGCACTAAATCTGAAAATTTTAAGCCGTCAAAATTAGTACAAGTCAATACCCAAAAATATCATGACAAATAATATAAAGCCCACTATCTAGTCCTGTTGCATTATGGAAGTTCTCCGATCACAGTATCTCCGCCAGAGCATATAAATCAAGATCATCTCGTTTTATTGAAGCATCGAGAAAAAAATAGTTTCAAAGATAACAAGCATTACGGATATTGGGAAGCATCTGTTCTATAGGGATTCATTAATCCTTAAGAAAATTGATCAAAAATATATAATACAGACTCAAACTACGAAGCTGCCAAGTCAGCCATCAAATACAACCACTCCCACACAGCAATTGTAGAAACCTCTCGAATCTTGTTCAGTCCACTGTCCACCATTTCTGTGACAATGTACAGTGTTAACCAGAGAGACATCGAATTGCAAGGAAGGTTGCATTTCTAATATAACTTTTAGATGGCAACTGGGGGCTAATCAATCTTTCAGTAGTCGAATTTCTAACTCCTAGATTGTCAATCCTTTGTCACGTGATCTGGGTCTTCTCCAGGAGGTTGCTTGTTTGAGGTAGATGTAGTTGTTAATACTTCTCTTGGTTCCTGTAAAATTATGAATTAGACACACAATCGTAGAATTTATGAAATAATTATCTTTATGCTGATGATAAAAGAATGTTTCTTCTTGGCATAAAAGAAGAAATACAAAGAAAAATAAAATAAAATACTTAATTATCAACTTTCTATGCATCAACAAATCATAACTATCATTTGTATAATGATCTGTATTACTGTATTGCCAGATTTAACTACCAAGTATCAGAAGCCTGAAGTGCTTGAAACGTTATATAGGACTCTAAAAAGGCTCATAAAAGTGGTAACCAAATTTGCCAAGCAAACAGTCCATGTCAAAGGAGATATTAATACAAATATAAAATCAAAATTCTCTTGCATAGTTGCAAGATCCTTATAACATCAGCCGAATGAAAAGGTGATTGAGGGTGTCAACACACATTGACATCCCTTACCTGCAAAAGGAGGGAGTCAATTGCCAAAAGCACGTGATGTTTCTCCCTTCACCCACTTTCTTACATGTTCAGCAATAGAAATTAAAAGGCATTTTCTACCATACCTACGAATGAAGCAATGCATACTCAACCAATAAATATTAGGAAAAATGACATTTATTCGTGCAATAATACCTTGTCAAGAATTTTCTCATTTGTTCCAACAACATTGAAATGAGCAGAACCTCCATTATTTTGTGTCTCAGATGTAGATGTAGAATTTTGACTTTCCTCCAAGTCTTTACTTAATGGATTACCATTTACTACTCCAGATATGGATGGATCAGTATCAGTGGCCACAGACTGAGATTTTCCAACAACTAAATCACGTCCAGCTTGATTTCCTCCTTCAATTGTTTTCTCATGTGTCTCGTCTACTTTAGTTGCTTTTGCCACTGCTTCCTCAGCTTTTCTTTTTTCTTCTTCTCTCTGTTGTTTTCTTTTTGTCTCTTGCTCCATTAGCTGCCTAAATCTGCAACAGAAAAAGGAGCATAATTACAACTGGTGAAAATAAAGTAACAGTATCATGGAATAAGTGTGGCTACCTATAACTACTAACCTTTCCCCAGGTCGTGGAACCTCTGATGTCAGTTTCTCGTCTTGTCTAGCTTCTTCCGTTTTTTTGGAATTTAGTTTAGATACTGGCTTCTGAATCTGCTTTAGGTCGTCCTTCATGATATCATCTTGGACTTGCATCACCGGATTTTTTGCACCTCCTAACTTTTGAAGCCATGTTTGTTGGGCAGTGCTCAATATATTATTTGTTAACCTGCACGACTTGAGCATAATAAGTAAACATAGATAGACAGGGTTAAATAAACAAAAACCATAAGCTTTTACTTATGCTTACCAGTAAAGGCTAAGACCAGAAGGAACTGAAAGTGCAAAGTAACCAATCATTAAGGGAAGGACCTTGGTTAAGGCTTGAGAAGTCTTCAGGTTGGGGTCATTAGTCTGAAAGTTAACATGGAAAATGATGAGTAACTCAGATACATGTGTAAATACACAGTTGCACTTTAACGTGCAGACTGCAGACTCATAATGTAAACTAACATGAATATTGTTTTCTTTAATCCTTGTAGAAGAAGGGACGTGGTGAGGTTCAAATGACATATTAGACAAAAAGGTAATCCAGTTAGGTAGCCTGGCTATGGAAACAAAAAGGCCCAAAGCTATACCAACATATTGTGTAAATTAACAAGCTTGAAAAGTTTTATAGTTAAAGCTATAACTAGCCATGACTAAAACTCTTATACAGCACAACAGGAAAACACTTGTACAGTCAATAATGTTCAGAGAAAAAATTAAGTTTAGAACCTACATGAATCTGATTTAATTGTACATGAAACATGACTGACCTGTGATGACTGTATTATTTGGACAGAGATGTACTGAGAGACAACCAGCAACACGGGCAAGACAAGGTACGCCAAAGTATCTGACCATCCAAGGGGAGGGTGACCATCCTGAAGTAACACGATTAAACCAAAAACATTACAACAAACTTCACATCTAAATCCACTTCGAATCTGTCAGAAATCATTAACAATGTGAACTAAACACAATGATAATATGGCAAAATTTTTAACAATAATCTAGATCAAACATGCCTCTTCTTAATGCCTCTTCAAAACATCAAACAACTAATTCCCAACATTCCATGCAACTAAACAATTAGAAAGTATAGGAAATATGCCTCTTATCAATGATTAAAATCAAGAGACAGTTCGCTATTTGGTCTTGTATAATTTTCGTATGAAAGTCAATGACCTGGCATAAAATAATACTTACAAGGTTACAAAATTAATATTCCGAACACATGTAATTTTACTTTCTAAGGGAGACACTCACCACAAAAGGAAAAAGCCAAGAGATACCACTGCCATTTTGACGAGCTGCAACTGTAGTTGGACCAGCAAGAGAAGGTATCCAGAAAAAGCCTTCAGTTAGGAGTCCCTTTGTATATTAGACAAAAACATAACATTAGTCACGGAAGATATTATATACCCAAAAAACAGAACATAGTAAATCATCAATCAGAAAATCAACATACTGAGTAACATACCTCATCTGCCACATTTGAAAGGGCTCGATATAGCCCAATCCATACTGGTATTGTTGCGAGTGTAGGCAGGCATCCTGGGAATAAAATGAAGACAGGTTAACAAAAGAATTACCAACTTCAAATTTAAAAAATCAGATTAATACTTTATACTGGATTGCTTGGTGCCTCCATCAACCTACCTTAGCCATAAGAAAACTCTTGCATATCTAAGATTGAACAATGCTTATAGTTCCATATATTTACGTAAGAAATATTATGGCAAAATTATGGAAATAACTTAGAAAACAACTGGACTTGTGATATGAAAGCTTTGGTAGCCCCATCCTCAAAACCAAAGGAAATATCTATAAACCTTCTGCATTAAAGGTAATCATGCTATGAATACCTGCTAGAGGATTAATGCCAGCTAATTTATACAACCGAGCTGTTTCAAGTTGAATTCTCTCCTGCAAGAAGACAATATATAAATCTTGACGGTTGAATTAAAAAAATTCCATTAGTTGGACGTTACAGAGTCAAAATGTTAACATTGTGTTCAGAATCCTCAAATATCGGAAATGATTTGATTTTATTTAGAAATCAAATTCTATGTTTGGAGTTTGGAGTTTATTAGAAAAAAGGGGATTTCAATTGATTTAGAAATCAAATCTTATGTTTGGAACTCATTAAGAAAGGAAATCGATTTGATTTCATATTATTAGAAAAGCTATTCAGTAAGGGTAGTGGTCAATCTATATAATTATATTTCAAACCAATTCCCACCATATCCTACCAAATTAATAGGATTTGTAAAGAAAAAGCAATGAAATCAATGGGATTTTAAAAATGAAATCATTTCTTATTTGTTATCATCACAAACGCAAATTTTGATTTACAATTCAAACCAAATCCCATTTTTTAACATTCCAAACACACACTAACAGAAGTAATGGCATTCCAATTCCATCAAACAGCAACTCATACAATTACCGGACAGTGCGAGGGGGGCGGAGTAAGTATGGAAATAATGCTTTCGTGGTTAAAACTGCCAATGCAAGGGTAAAATCTCAAACATTACCCAATGGTATTTCCCATAGTTGTTCGTTGTTATATAAGAGATTTGATTGGAGACAGCAACACTTATAGAGGCCAAATAAAATACCTGATCACCAGCATAGCGTTGCTGGATAGCCTTTACTTGAGGTTGCAAAGATCGCATAGCCAAGCTAGATTCTACCTGAGAACAATCACAGAAAATTTTGTTCAACTGAATCATGATGAATGAAAATGGCATAAGGAAGAATATTATCTATTATGAACTTTTTTAATGTCAAAAGCATAAAATGTATTGATCATTTTCAGCTCACCGACACTATCGAAGCACATTTCAACAAGGACAAACCTGTTTTTTTGTCAATGGAAAGGTGGCAGCTTTTACAAGAACTGTAAGCAGTATAATTGCAAAACCATATGCGTACGGAACATGCAAAGCAGATAGCCCATCCTTGAGAACCTGAAAAGAGTAAACTACTTCCCCTAAGAATTGCTGGACAATTTATGATCTAAGAAACAGACCCACGTCTAAACAAGTACAATTTTAAATCAAAACAGTTATCTAATTCACACATGCAAATAAATCACAATTTCCAACTATTTTAAAAGGAAAATTACAAGAAAAGCAGTAGTTAAAACCATACTAGTTAATTACGCCGCAATAGCGCCGCGAGCCGTGCCGTAGGGGCGTTGCGGTGCCTCGCCACAAGAAACCGCGCGGCGCCTCATCGGAAAGCAATAGCGGCCATTACGATCTCATTTGCGGCCATATTGCTTTCATAAGGCAAAATGTCAATTTTGTCCTAAATTTAAATGTGTAACAGAAAAAATTTAAGGGTTTTTTAGTCTATCCGCGTCTCTCTCTATCACATCTGCTACCTCTGCCTTTAAAAAATGTTTCTTTTTGTCATTATTTCTATCATACATCTATTTCACTATTTTCGCAACCGCAACCCCCTATAGCGTTTTTAAGGGTTGGCCGCGACATGCCGCAATCCGCATTTGATAACTATGGTTAAAACAAGGATGCTCTTGCAAATCACAACTTCTGTTAATTGTTCTCAATATGGAGTCTACATATTCATATATAAAGGTACCATGCATTATCAGCGGAAGAATCTAGCACATTGGTTTAATAATTTTATTGTTAAGTGTCAACAAAATAAAATAAAATAATAAAGTTCGTCAAATCAGCAGTTCAAGCACTTCAACTTACACATATTGATATTTGACCGGAATAAATTATTTCATTCCTATTGTGAAAAATATCACCATAACTTCAAAGTCGATTCCATGGCACCTAGACCTAAGTTTGGGAAATTGCATCGATAGAATTCCATTCGCTAGTGATTTTTCTCAACTACAACAGTAAACACCACTAATCATCCGCACCTGAACCCTACCCTACCTACCACCACCACCAACAAGTACGAACTGTAGAGAGCTACACTGAATTTCCTTTCAATGGAAATGAATTAAGCTCCGGCCAGAGTATTTGATAATTCAAATCACGGTTTCGATTTCACACATCAAGAAAATCAAATCAAATCCGGTTGAATCAAAGAGTTCGGAGTTTCAGAGAACAATTACCTTGAGAACACTCTCCATGTAATTGGATATTCCAGAAAGCCAGTCGTTGCTTTGTTTGGCGGTGGTTGCCGCCGTATCGGAAGAAGAAACGGCGGCGTCGGCAATCGTGTAAAGAAGGCCCTCCGCTCGGCCAAACAGCTCCCTGATGAAGCCTTCGGCGTCATCCGGTTCGGGCAAGAAACCGGGCTTTAATCCGAACCGGGAAACGGAAAGCGAGCCGCGAAGAAAGTGCCTGGTCGAACCGGAAAAAGCGTGGGAGTGAGGTCGATGTGGGAAATGGATCCTGGTCCGGTTCGCGAACGGAGCAGAAATTATATTCGGCGCGCAAGGTAACTGAGCAGCCATTTAATGGGTTCGCAACGAACCGGTTTGAAGAATAAAGAAACCCTAAAGCCCGGTCCGGTTGATATATACGAGTGGTGTAGTGAGAGGAGCACACACCAGTGGAAATGGCGTGAGTAATGCAAATGCAATTTGTGTTGTGGTGATATTATTTGAGCAAAGGTTAAGGTTGAGGTTCCTTTCCTCCTCCTTTGTTGGGTTTTTAAAAAATTAAAAAATGGCCCCACCATTATCACAAAAAATAAGTTTCATAGTACTTTCTATTTTCCTTTTTTGGTCAACACTTCTAATTTTTATCCTGTTTTATTTATTTCACGTGGTTGTTTTCCTTTTTTTTTATTATTGTTTTTAACAATGATTAATGAAATCCATTTTTTAATAAAGTTTGGTGCACCCCAACACCAAACATATTATTTCAAATGTTAGCTAGTTTTTTCTGTTCAGTTCGTTTAAATTATAATTTATAAATAAAAATATGGAAAGATTATACTTACAACTATTTTTTTTTATAACCTCTTACAACCATATCTTAACACTGTTGATTTCCGCCAATCAACGATTATCATTTTCACAAATTAAATTCATTAATTAATTATTAATTCACAATAAATGATAATCGTTGATTGCCGGAAATCAACGGTGTTAAGACATGGTTGTAAGAGATTGTAAAAAATAATAATTAGAAATATAACATTCCTCATAAAAATATGTCACAAGTGCATATAGGTTTATTGTTTACAAATTTCACTCTTCAAAAAAATTACAAATTTATTGTTTACGGTGTAGGAATAAAAGATCTAATGCTTCCTTTACTTCAGTCTTCACAGAACAAAATAGGCTTTTTAGAATAAACTAGGTAGGAAATATTTGAACTTTACCTTAGAATCAAAATCTAAATAATTATAAAAAAAATTGGTGATTAACTATAATTAAATTATAAAAACTGTGACATTTGTCTAACGATATATCATATATGAGGGAATGGGGTAAGTATTATTCTTTGTTATTTAGGCTGATTGAATTGATGAAAGTCATGAAACAAGAGTCGAAAACAATACCCTACTTGACTTGAGTCTTTCAATGTTTTGGGCTCGGTTTTCAGGCCCAATTATATATGTATATGCACACACAATATTCCACATTGTCACAATTATAGTTTGAGAGAGACACGCGACTTATATATACTATACTAGATTTCACAGAGCATGTGAAGTGATAAGAAACAAATGAATATGAGGTCCAAATCTCACCCATGAAACAGTTCGGATAAGAGAAGAATCTAGAGATACACAATCTTATTGGACCTCATTTCTCCGACTTGGCTTTCCCATCTATATTCCAAAGTGTACCACAATTCCCTCTCTGCTGCAACACCTTGAGAAACTCTCTGCCATTCTCGAGTCTGAGTTCCCATACAAAGCTTAAGCTAGCTAGGTTCATCAATGGCAGCAACCATAGCAACAATGGCCATGATCAACTCAAAGTGCCTGTCACCCAAGTTGCACAACCCCACCAACACAAAGCTCACAACTTCAAAACCCACCCCCTCCCTCTTTTCATCCTTTCAGAACATGCCAAAGGGCCTCACAAAAGAAGCTGAGAACACTAACATGATGTCAACTTCCATAGCAGGAACTGCTATTGCTGGTGCCATTTTCTCTTCCCTTGGAAGCTGTGAAGCAGCTTTCGCTGCCCAACAAATAGCTGAAATAGCAGAAGGTGATAACCGTGGGCTAGCACTGTTGTTGCCCATAATTCCAGCAATAGCTTGGGTGCTATTCAACATTCTGCAGCCAGCACTGAACCAAATCAACCGCATGCGTAGCAGCAAGGGTGTGATCATTGGGCTCGGTGGGTTAACAGCCACAGGTTTGGTGTCAGCACCAGATGCATCAGCCAGTGAGATGGCTATGATTGCTGATGCTGCTGCCAGTGATAACAGAGGACAGCTTCTTCTGTTTGTGGTTGCACCTGCCATTGTTTGGGTGCTCTACAACATTTTGCAGCCAGCTCTCAACCAGATCAACAGGATGAGATCCCAGTGAGTGACTGTTTATTCTAAACTAGGGGATTTTTGTGTAATGGTTTATCCTACCACTTGCTTGTAACTTGTATCTAAAGCTATGTATATGTATTATATTTCTCAATGTCTCTTGGCCTTCTACGTTTTTTCTTATTTTGATTAGAGCTACGTGAAATAAGTGTAACAATTATATGTTTTAACACGAGTTTCTGCTGACTTTAGTCTTGGAATTATAGATTCATTGTGCCTTAGAAGTCAAATCGTGGGCATGGGCTTGACACATTTCTTGAGAACTTCGATTAATACACACCTTGTTTTTTATCAATATAGTAGAAGTAATATATAACATTGATAGGTAAACAGGCTTAGAAAGCAAACTAGCGTTCAATTAGGAAAGAAGGTAAAGAACAAGAGGAATTAACACTCAAGTTACAGCCAGACACCAGCTCCAGAAGAGAACAAAAATGGGCAAAAATACCATATTGCTATGGTTACGTGTCTTTTTTTCTGCTGAAACTTGTGATTACATGTCAGCAAGGCTGTCTGGAACGAACTCTGGCTGGCGTTCAGTTTCTTCCAATTGAGAGGCCGATATTTTAGCCTTCTTAAACCTGCTTGAGCTTCTCAGAATACGATCAACTGATATCCCTTTTGTGCCTGACAAACTGCCCAAAGAAGGATTCAGAATTTCACCTACTGCTACGTCAATTATGTAACACAAGACATGAATGATGAGACCTAAAACATAAGAGATGCCCCTAAGACATATATTATCTTCAATAGTGTAGAGATGAAAGAATGGAAGTTTAGAATTTTAAAGCAATAATTTTGAGCAGCAAGGTTTCGCCAGCTCTTCCCCATCCCCTTTCAAATTTCATGATATATTATTCTTCAGCAATAAATATATCAGATAAAGACATTGTTGACATTGATGATTGTTCAGCAATAAGTAACAAAATGCATGTTCTAGCTAACGGCAAAATCACTTACATATAATAAATATCCTTAATTACTCGTGTCCTTAACTTTGGACAAGTAGATGAAAACTTTTCGTGATACAGATTCATGTGGCGTTAGAACATGGTAGATACAGTTAAAAATTTTGGCAACGCCCTGCCCAAGCCATAATATAAGAGAACAAGGCGATTGAACGAGGGTGGATGTGAGTGGCTCAATTCACTATGAATAAACTATCCTATGAAAGGTTTCACATTATAATGGAGCAATCAAATATTGACGTTTAACATAAATTTATACAATAAACTAAAATAAAAATGACAAATAGATTTTTAAAGATACCCTTAACAGCTCTTTTTTTCCTTTGGCATATATAAATGCCAAAAATAAATTAAAAAGGCGCAAAGAATATACTCAAGTCTAGCTATGTTACGTCAATACGGGAAAAAATAATTTTATTGGCCAACTGTAAGTTCTGACCAGAGTCAAAGTCCTTGATATAATCAACTAAAAAACCTATTACTTTTTCTACTTACAAAAAAAAGAAAAAAGAAAAAAAGAAACTATTACTTTCAAGATTGTGTTCGCATGTAAATGCTCATATACGTCAAACGAAGTTTCAAATAATGAAAAATAAAACTGAGAATGGTAGCAGAAAGAGACGCATAGGAAACCACTTATTGCTGAAAATTGTCATGCAAACGATTAATGGCCCCAAAAAAAAAAAAAATGCAAACGACTTTGCCAATTTATATCAGCAGAAATGCAATTCTTTGACTTACCTTGCTTCTATGGAGCTTCTTCCATTTTCCAGCCTTTTCCCACTATTGAAACCTGATCCATTTTGATTCAAAAAGAGAAAGAAATTGGTTCCATATTGTATAATCACTATTTTTATGAAGAGACAAGATAAATTGTGTTCGTAGCCATATAAATCTTTAATTCAAGTTTTTCATTCATACCAACATCAAGATTCAAAAAATAAATATAACAGGATGCATATTCTAGAGGAACACAAAAAGATATAACAAATGGTACACTGATGATGACATAGTGGATAAAATACTACCATAATCTTAACGACAAAGTGAGATAGCACAACTTGTCTAGGTAAGCAATAGATAAGAAAAACAGCTGGCTCATTGCAGTGCCCCAACTAGTTTCCGCAGTAAATCTTTAGGAAAGTGGTGAGCTTCAAATGCTCATCGACTAGCTGAGTGCTTGCCTATAATTTCATGGAATAGAAATGGACGAGCCCCAATTGAAAAAAACTGAATTGCAATGATTTAATAATTGTCCATTCATCTTTTAACACAAAGTGACATCTCAGGAATGTAACTTAATAATTCTCAAAACTAGCAGGGAACAAACAAGCTTTTGATCTCAATTTCCAAGAAATACAACATCTTCAACATTAATAAATGATCACCTATATATTACCAGCTCTTTAACACAACATATTACGACTAACAAGTGATTACCAAATTACTAAAGAACATATCTCACCCTAACTAACACAACCAGACACTTACTCATCCACCCACAGAAATTAAAGAATATTCATATGCACAGTATCAACTGATTCAAACATAAAGGCACACTCCCGATTAAAATTAAAATAGATTTCAGTTACCACTTTGATGTGAATCCAGACCTGCACTACTATCCCCATCTGAAAAATCAGACAAGACTGAATTATCTAATGGAATTCTAGTGCTGGCATCAGAATTATCAACTTCACCTTCATCTTCAGAGGTACCACTACTATCATCCTTGAAAATTTCTCCCGCCAACAAGCTCCTCTTCTGCTGTTTGCGACTTACAACTCTCCAGACATCATTCCCTGATGCTTTTCCTGCTTTATTTTGAACCATTTTCTCGACGCCTGTTCTATCTGCTTCATTCATCTTGTCAACAAGCATGTCAGAAGATTCAAGTCCAACAGAGTCTTTCACAGGTTCCAAATTTGTTTTGCTTGATTTGTTAGTGGACTTCGTGTTTGCAGACTTACTTTTCTTTGCCATCTTAAATGAAGGGTTGGCATGTATTCCACTGTCAGAAGATGGTGATGGTTTCTTACTATCAAGACCTTTATCTTTTATTAGCATATTTGATATGCTCTCTGAGGTAGAAGTTTGTTTGTTGTTTGATTTCTTTCTCTGTATCTTGTCAGCATGTTCATCCACATGTTCAGCATTAGATTTAGTTTTAATTTTTTCCAAGGAACCAGTATTATCAGTACTAAAATCATCTTCCATATCAGTAGCAGAAAGAACAGTCCCTTTCATTTCCTCCTGCCTTATTTTTTTCCCTTCTGCTTGATTTAGAGGGTTTTCCTCTGTCTCAGTATTTCCTGACATAGGATCAGTTGCTTTAACAGACTTGACATTAACAGTTTCACTCTCAGAAGCATCTACAAGGCTAATACCTTCTGTAAGTGCCGGTCCTCCACCTGAATCCTTAGCTCTTCTTATCCCCTTTTTTTTCTTCTTCTCTGATTTTACAAGGTCATTCACATCGACAACTTTTGAAGTCACATTTAATTCTCTGACATTTGTATCTCTGTTATCCTGGTTGGATGGTGTGCACATTTCTAACAGCATTAGCTTAGGATCACTTTGTGATGATACTTCTCTTCCTTCCTCAGCTCCGCCAGTCTGAGTGGCTTGACTTTTATGACAATGATCAAGGACAACATTCGCATTATCCTCAGTCAGCTCCTGGGACTCATTCACATCAGAAGGGTGCGCTTTTATTTCAGTAACAGAATGGTTCATATAAGTTCCAGTTCCTACAATGCCTTCATTGCCTGCATCTGTTCCAGTATCCATGTTGTCAAGAGTTGTTTTGCTCATACTGATATCTACCCCAGATAAAATAAAATAAAAAAAGATCAGCAATTATTTAAAATTTCTTTCACTTTTTAAAATTATTGCCTTTAATTACTAATTCGATTTCAATAAAATAAGCATATCAAACTAATATTAACATGATACAAGGTAACAACCTAAAATACAGGTACTTTTCTATTTTCCCACATTTACTGAGTAGTATCACCTTTAGAGAATAGACCATCTTCAGATGTTTCCTCCTGAACACCTCCTTGAATGTTAAAACGATCTGCTTCACCATCTTTCCTGAAAGAAGTAACAACAGGTGTTTCATGAGGATTTGATGAGTTTGTCTTTCTTTTACTCCTCCCACCCAGCACACTGGTTCTGAGTGGATCCGAGTCATTTATATGTTGAGCTGATTGGTCAGCACTGCTGTGTTTAATCTTCTGTTGGTCCTCCAAAAAGTGTGAAGAAGCATTGTCTATATTGAAATCACTTATCAACTTTTCCTTGGACAAACTTTTCTCTTTTCTCTTCGGCTTTTTCTTTGCAGGAGGTCTGGTATCTGAAACATCTTCAGTAACCTTATTGTGCTTATATTCAACATCATCCCTAGATTTGTCATTAAGTTCAAACTGATCCTTTGTTTCTTTCCTTTCCTTACGTGTTTCGTCAGACTTCTGTGCTTCATCCGTCTGAGATGCTGTCTCTACTTTCGACATTTCTTTAGAATCACGAGTCAAAGATCTCTTCCTCTTCCTAGGCTTCTTATTTGCAGCAGGTCCAGGGTCTGAAGCCTCTTTTATTGACACTGCATCAATGTCATTCTTATAGTTGTTATTGCTGCATTCAGTGTGCTGATGCTCCTTTAAAACTTCAGTTTCCTTAATTACTTCTTTATCTGCATTCACCGAAGGGTTTGCTAGGACTACAATATCCTGCTGAACCTTATAATTAGCTGGTTCAACAACAGAAGGATCATTTTCTTTTAAAGTATCATCTTGCACTGTGTCTTCCTTTTTCCTTTTGCTCTTCTGTTTTTTCTTTGCACTTGGCACAGATTTTGAAATACAATCATCCTTAATGCCTTTATTGGATCCATCTACTTCACATTCAACATGTGAATTTGGAAGATCATTATTGCAAGAGGATTTCACATTCATCTCCAAATTTTTGACAACTTTTCCCGTATACTCTGAAAACAAAGGGCTGACAAAAGGAATTTCTGCTTTTTCATCCTGTTTGTTGTCCAATTGTGGCATTGGGAAATTACTTAAACTGGATGTCCTTTTGGATGGAAAACTGAGAGGCTTATCAACAGAAGCAATATTATCTTTTGAATTATCATCTCGCATTGAGTCCTCTTTTTGCCTTTTACTCTTTCGCTTTTTCTTTGCACTTGGCTCAGCTATTGAAGGATCTTCCTTGCAAACATTACAATCATCCGTAGTGCCTTTACCAGAGCCATCTACCTCACGTTCAATATTTAAACTTGGAAGTTCATGATTTACATAGCAATGGTCCAGTGTCTCAGGAACTGAACCTGTTAATGGAATTCCAGTGTCATTATTGCCAGATGATTTAACACCTATCTCCAAACTTTCGACAGCTTCTTTTCCTGTATGTTCTGAAATACACGGGCTAATAATAGGAATTTCTTCATTCTGATTCTGTTTGTTCTCCAATTGCAGCAACGGAGAATTGTCGAGACCGGACACCCTTTTGGATGGAAGAATCACAGCATTATCAACGGGATCAATTAAAGCATTATTTGCAATGTCAAGACAGGCCAACTGGTTAGGAGAACCAGAAGCAAATAATTGCTCATTTTGTCCACACTCTCCCAATGCAGAAGCATCAACATTAAGAAACCAGCTCTTGTTGAAACCATTAAAGGCACTTCTCACAAACATGGAATCTGATAGATGATAGTAGTACCCCTTGCGCTTTACCTACCCAACAACAACAAAACAAAACAAAAACCATTGCTTTTGTCAGCAAAACAATATAGTAAACAAGACAACAACCATGGCTTGAGCAGAAGTGGATCAAGCAGTGTACCTTTATCCCGTGAATCTGTATCTGCCCAATTTTCGGAAAGCATAATGGGTGTTCTGAAAGAATTCTCTCTACAAATGAAATGCATTCATATCATTTAAATGTTCAACAAAAGGTCATCACTATAACAAGAATTAATAGTATTTTTTTTACATTAAGGTTCCCAAATGCAATCTATTAAGAACGAGAATTATGACAAGAGCTGAAATCAAAGCCAACCTTAATCAAGTAATTAAATAATTTCTTAAGCAATATTATTCCAGAATCAAAAACATGCAACTCTCTAAAAATTGAAGCAGAGAAAGTGAAAGCAGAGAGAGAGAGAGAGAGAGAGAGAGAGAGAAATGGGATTACTTTTGAGGTCAGAGACGGTGTCGTGGTCGAAAACGATGACGGCCAAGTGTGTATCGAGGCTGGTGTCGATGAAGACGACGTTGGTGTTGTCAGAACTCACCATCGCCATTTTCAGTCACTGCTTACGCTTAACCCTAATATACGATTCTATTGGTAAAATCGAACCTTGCATATAATATAATAACTCAGGGCTATGGGGTTTATGGCATGGCGGCACCACAAAACCTCACAGGTTCAGGTTCTATCCTTCCCTATTAATGTATAATATTTATATTCTCACATACGGGTGTTTATACTAAATTTTAGTTATTGATTGTTTTTTATTTAACGGTCAAATATTTAATAAATTTGAATCATTATATATAAATAATATTAATAGACCAAGATTGAGTATAACTTATTAAATAATAGAGTAAAATTTGATTAAAATGATTTTTTTATGATCGTACAATTATAGTAATAATCTAGCTTCTTGACAATTTAGCATTTTATAATGTGAATCAAAATTAAATCTATTTTTATTTTATTTTTGGACAGGTTTTAGGATTTATTTTGACTCACTAAATATATATTCTTGTTAGTGTAGAATTTGTTAAATAAGGGTCAAGAAGTTATTAAACAGTTCTCAAGGGATATATTTTTATTTTCTTCAAAATTCAAACGTGTAGCCAAGGGAGCTGACGACAATCACAACTCCTTCATTGCTCAAAATATTTATTAATTTTTTTATATAAATTAATATTTGACTACACAGGTGAAATAATTTAGTATTTAACTCTCATAATATAAAATTTCTGGTTCTTCCTTTACGCACTCTATCTACATCAGAAAAAATATATGTGCACAGGTTCACTTACAAAGCTCTAAACAGGTGTAAACTTATAAAATTTCATTCGCATATCTTATTCAAAAACTTCATTGCATATTCATCAAAATTTGATCTACATTATGCAACTTTCTTAAAATTTCTCATTTTGCAAGCGAGAAAAATGAGAAATTATGAGGGAGATTATATTTATAACATTCATATTTTTACAATTTCCATACAATTATTTCATTATCATTAGATTGAAAATTGAAGTTAATTTATTGTCATTAATTTAATTTTAACCTGACAATGATAAAATGACTCTAAAGATGAAAAAAAAAGATGTAAATATAGAGCGAGGTTATACTTACTACCTTTGACTGTTGATTTCCGCCAATCTAATATTTGTAATTTATGGAGTCATGCTTATTAATTAATTATTAATTTCTAATAAATTATAACCGTTAGATTGACGAAAATCAACGGTTAAGATTTGATATTAAGAAGTAAGGAACAGTGACCAAAATATCACTTTTTATTACAAAAAATATATATCACTTTTTGGCAAAAAAAAATTACGCAAATATCACGCGAATAATACTTTTTACCAAACTGCCACGTGGGCGTAATTCGCCAATGAATGGTAGCAAATTACATTCGTCAATGATTTTATGACACGTGACACAGTTTTGTATGAAAAAGCTGACGTGTCATAATTCACTACTAGTGATAGCGAATTTGGTCTACAATATGGCCACGTGTCACGAAATCATTGACCACGAAATTCACTACTAGTGATAGCGAATTATGACACGTGGCAGTCTGATAAAAAATATTGTTCGCGTGGCATTTGAATAAAAAATTTAGCAAAAAATGACACTTTAATCACTGTTCCAAAAAGTAATAAGAAAAATTGGTAATAAATATAGTCTTTCCAGTAAATATAACCTGCCTCGACAAAACAAAAAATTTGAAACGGAAACATATGCATATTAATCGCTTTCATATTTTTGTTCTTGGGGAAGATATATAGTTTGCAATAGCACAAATGAAGTGAGATTATAGGTCTGCAAATATGTTTTAAGCTACGAAAATCGAGTGGAATAATAGGATTCGAAAGGTGTTTCAATTTAAAAGGTAAACTTGATAATGGTTCTTCTGTGATCATTAATCAGTATTTCATACAAGACTAGTTTACGCCATAAGGCATTCAAAAAAGTTTTTTGGCTTTTAGTACGGAATAGATAGATACATAGATAGATACAGTATGGTTTTTTTAGTTTACGCCATAATTCACAATGTGATTAATAATATCTTCAGTTTAATTTCCTGCTAAAAAAAATCTTCGGTGTTGGCTTCAAACCACAAAGGCCTCCTAATGCTACGGATTAGGGGTGCTAAACGAACCAGGATTCTTTCAGAGTGTTAACAGGCCGAACCAAGTCGAGCTTTAATCTTAAAAGGCTAAATATGACGAAGCCTGTTACTTGTTATAAATATAATTAAACCAACCAGATTCCAAGTATCCTTAGACTAGAAAAAGGAAGGAATAACACACCTGAGAAAAGAGAGTTAAGGGATTATACCAATTCATGAGTTCAAACATCCTAGAACAGAGAACAGAAACAACACCCAAAGATGGGAGAGGAAAAAGAATAGGCCACACAATTGAAACTCATAAAGACTAGCAAAAGTAGTATGAAATTCAGAAACATAGCAGGTACTTGGAATCTTAATCTAGTAATGTATCAGTAACATCTATGGCTCCTTTTATTCTTTCTTCCTTGAATCTTTGAGTTGACCCCTCTTTCGAATACCCAAGCAAAACCTCAGACGCCAAGCATCAACAATAGACTCAGGCAATGAGCGTGCAATGGCCCAAAGAATGGTATGGGGCCAGTATGGTGTGCAACGAGGCTCATAGCCTATCCATCTCACACCTGCTTTTGCATACCCATCTGTTGATGGAACAAAGAATGAAGATCTCTTGATTGATGCCATCTTCGTTGCCACATATAGTGGAACCTGCATACACAAAAATTTCCATCAGAAATTTGGAGAAAAAAAATTACACACAGAAATAAAAACACGGGCTAGAATTCTCATCCATGAAGCACCGATTCCGACAAGGCGTTTTTGATACGTTTCCAATATGTTCTCGACATGGGATGTCGGTACGATACAATATGTTTCCGATACGCGTATCCGATTTAAGGAGTATCGGTGCTTCGTAGATTCTCATCATCAACAAGTTGTAAACAAAGATCAATATATTAAACAGAATTATAGCATATCAAGTCCTCAACTTTCACCAAATTTTATAGCCATAGTTGCTTCAACTCAAAAGAGGTAAAAAGTAAAGGGGATTCTTTTCCGTTTATTTTGTCCATTGCTTATACAAGAAAAAAAAAATTATACACTAAAAATGAGATTAGCTTCGACACTCCCTCTAAAAACAGAATACAGCACTACCTTTTTGAGGTTACATATTAAGTCATAAAAGTGTAAGTAAGTACCCTTTTTTAATAGAGTAGCGAAATGGTCCCTCCTCTAAAGATTTGTGCTTTTCCAAATACAGATTATGTATGCACATAAGTATTCATATATATGACAATGACTTAGTTCAAAAAAGAAAAGATATGCTAAAGTATATAATAATGAGAAAGATACCGCCATCAAAGCTTGTACTTTTATATCATTATCATAAAATTTCAATTGACTTCAGCTGGATTTCCATCTTCCTCTAACGGGTAATTAATTAGCTCTAATACAGAACAGTAGCTAATTGGCTGAAACTTGAATATGGAGGATTTTTTTTTTTTTTAACACATAAAAAAAAATACTTTTTACCCCCAAAACAAAACAAAGTGCTAAATAAGCAAGAAGTCTGTAACATGAATGATTCAAAACAATTAGCACAATACCTGACACTGCACGTCAATCCCACTCTTCTTGTATTCAACATAAAGACATCTGGAGAATTGATCGATGTACCTGAAGCCATGAACATAGAACATCATTTCAGCATAGAAAAGAACACACCACACGTGTTACACATACATGGGAGCCAACTCCAAAAAGAACAAATCTCGGTGAATACAAGTAGAATTCAAGAACAACAAACTCACGCTTTGGTTGCGGCATAAACAGCATAAAGAGGATCAGAAGGAATCACAATAGCGGCACCAGAACCAATGTTAACAATTGCTCCCTTCTTTCTCTTAAGCATCCCAGGAAGAACAGCTTGAGTAACCTTAGTAGTTCCCTCGATATTCACCTTAATCAGATTCTTGAGAAGCTCCTCGTCCACTTCATGGAAGAACCTCGCGTAAGGGTACGAGATTCCAACGTTGTTAATCAGCACCCCAACATCCAACCCCTCGATTGCTTCGCGAATCCTCGACACACCCTCGTTGAGGTCGCCGGCGAAATCAACGACAACGGTCTTAACCTCGGTTTTTCCGAACTTGGCACGAATCGAATCCGACACGTCCCTTAATTTGTCGGGGTTCCGACCCACCAAGACCAGATTCAAACCCTTGCGAGAAAGCTCAAAGGCGAAGGATTTTCCAATGCCATCAGTGGGTCCAGTAACGATAGCCCAAGATCCGTACTTTTTGAGGTTTTTGGGAGCCCTGAGGAAATTGACGTATACCCATCTGAGGAAAAGGAAAGCGAATCTCAGAATCGTGAAGAGACCGAGAACGAAGAGCACGATGAACCAAAAAGGTTGAGTTTTGAGCTTATTGATTATACAGCATTCCATGTTGGAGATGGAAGAAGAGTTGGGTCAAATTGAGTATAGTTATAAAGACTAAAGACAAAGAAAGAAGTTTATGAAGAAAAAGAGAGAAGAGCATTGAATTTATGGAGAGAGAGAGAGAGAGGAGTGTGGGTAAAGTAGATGAGCGGAAAACTAACAGAATTAAGTAGGGAAGGTATGGGCATGACGGCATTGAATAAAGGAGGAGCAGATTGCAGACAATAAAATGGGTAGAAGCTGTGGGTTAGGCATAGCCACTGGTAATTTGGGTCTAGCCCGTATTCACCTTATCGTTGAAGCTGTGGGTTACCATTGTATTTTCGGTACAAATAGGAATATAGAAAAAAATAACTATGAAAATAAAAGTAGTGTAAATATATATATATATATATATATATTTTTTTCATATTTGATAAAAAAATATATCGAGTTCTTAAGGTAGTGTTTGGTTCGGGAAAAAAAAAATTTACTAGGGAAATGTAATTGATAGAGAAATGGTTGGAAAGTGAGTTTGGTAGGAAAATGTAAAAAAAGTTGTTTGGTTGATCCAAATATTACCGGGGAAATTTATTTAAATATGCAAAATCTATGTTCGGGAGAAACTTTGCACATGTTTTTTCACTTCCCCAATTATCTCAAAATACCACATCTCAAGTGGTATTCTGTAACAGTGAATTTCATCCAAAAATCAACACAAAAGTCATTTTCCCATCTATCCTATTTGTCAGGTATTTCTTGAAAAAACTTGAACCAAACGTGGTATTTTTCAATATCCACTTACACTTTCCCATCAATCCCAAAATAAATCTTCAACCAAACACTATCTAATATATTTGTAGTACTGAAAATATTTTTGTGAGTTAGAAAACTTGTTTTTGTTTGGTTTAGTTGAGGTTTATGTCGATTAACAAATGTTAGGAGATAATTTTATTTTTTATAAATATATAAAAATAAATATTTGTGAGGTTGATATATATTTTTTTCTCTCATTTTTCACTTCATATAACTGTACACGAGTTTTGTACAGTTTTGTGTATACAGAAAATAATATCTTTAACAATACGAGAAATATTAATATCTTGAATGTACGGTGTGCAACTGTAAACTGTGAAAGTGTGTTGTCTGTTTTACCAAATTAGATTAATGTCGTTTGGTGAACAGTATGATAAACAATTAATAAAATGATATTATGTTACTAGAAAAATATTTGTCATTTTAAAAGTCATAGAGATATATTATTTTAAATGAGAAAAATTAATATTTTTTAATTAAAATTTAGATTAAAAAATCACTCACTTTCTCCATTCATAATTTTTATTATTTGTGTCTTTTTCTCATTTAAAATGATACAACTCTATATTCTTTAAAAGAACAAATATCAAACCCATACATTATTTACTATTAGATGAAATCTTACCTTAGATTCACTAAAAAATGATTTTGAGTTATTTAATAATTTTAATAAAAATAATTATTTAATGAAAATAATATAAAAAAATTATTGCTGACATTTGGTATACCTAAAATGAGTAAGTGCTCGTTATCATTCAAAATAGAAAGTAATTTATTTTTATTTTATTTTTGATTTTCCAGGGTATCATCCAGTCGGCCGCTGAAGATTAATTCTTTCACGATCAGGAATTGAATATTTAGCATGCTTAAGGAACCCAACTATCTATTAATTGTGTTGCATTTTTTTGGTAGTTTATTTCTTTTAACTAGATTGGAATATTTAAAATTATTAAATAGGAACATTTAAAATTATTCAAAAATATGTATGAAAAATTAAAAAAGTTAAGAATGAGGCTTTTTGACCCTTTTGCCCCTAATTAAATAATTAATAACCAATTTGCCCCTCCCCCAGAACTATCCACCATCCTGCCCCCATTTAGTCGATTAAGTTGCACTTTTAATCGACTAAATGGGCTAAACTCAGAAATCATGAAACGCGAATTTTAGTCGACTAAAAACTCACCTTAATCGACTATATTGTTTGCACTTTTAGTCGACTAAGCACATTATTTAGTCGACTAAAGATTGCGGAAAACCCTATATCCAGACCTCTCTTGGTCTCATTTTCATTATATTCGAATGTAAAACTCCTCCCTTGGTCTCTTTCTCTTGTTTGTCAGCTGTGAACCTTCCAATCACCCTTCCATTTCATTACACCACCTCTAAGGCATAGTAATTGTGAAATCATTGTCATTTTCCTTTATTTCTCAATTTTTTCCCCCAAATCTGAACCCAAAACCCTAAAATCCGATTCCTACCCCCAAAATTCGTGTGAAAGATGAGCTCAAGTCCAAACATGTATGTTACCATGATTTACTATGATGGAAAGCATTATGAAGGCCCCAACGGTGTTCAATTTGAAGGAAAAACGAAAATGTTGAAAATCAAACGGGGCACTACGTACAATGAGCTAAAGGGGAGGATTCACCAAAAATTGGGGCTACACGGCAGCCATGGCGTTCAACGGATGATCGCCAGGATAGAGTCTACAGTTGGTAAGGATGCTATATTCTACATTGGTAATGATATATGTGACGATGAAGATGTGGACTGTGTCATAGATGCAATTGTGGACCGAAATTTTCAAAACTTTATTGAGATATATGTTGAAATAGACTGTGGTCAATCTTCATCTGCACCTGTGCATGGAAGAAGTCAAAGTCAAGAAGACAGAGTGGTTGGTTTATCTGCACCTGCACCTGTCTTAAGTCAAATACCACTGAGGGAAGTAGACGAGGATGAGGATGAGCATGACGGGGATATGGACAGTGAAGACGATGGTGAACCCGAGAGTGTTATTCCGCTGGGTGACACCTCAGATACGGACGTAGAGGAGAATTTTGACGCTGATACTAGTTCAGGAAACTTGAGTTCCCAGGTTATGCCACCGCTCCGTGTTGACCCTGTTAGCAGTGGTAAGATTGTAAATTAAAGTTTTAATTTTGCATATATATATATATTTGTGTTTTCTTTCATACTGACGAATAAGTTTAAATTTGGACGTAGGTTCTGAGATTGAGCCATTTTGGAACGACAGCCCACACTATTCGTTCATTAATTGGGCTCACCCTAATGATGAGACGGAGATACTGTATGGCGACGATGACATCCACGGTGGCTGGCATTTAGGGGATCAATTATATTTGTACCAAGAGTTTCGAACTAAATTTGAAATGCAACATGCAGTCAAATTATATTGTATGAAGTCTCATCGTACTGCTGTGGTGACAAAAAGTGATGACCATAGATTTGTGATGAAGTGTCGACACCATAATGATGGTTGTCCCTGGTACGTGCGGGCTATGTTGCCCAAGAATGGAAATAGTTGGGTTGTTAGTAAGTGGGGTAAAAAACACACTTGCCTAAACCAAGGCCTTACTCGGGACCATAGACAGCTGGATTCTGATGTAATCTGTGCAGCCATTATAAGTATGTATTACAGAATTTTTGTTTATGGTTTAATTTTTTCGGTATATTTATTGATTGTGTTGACTTCGAATTTTTTATAGGTATGTTAAAAGAAGATCCATCCACGAAACCAGTTCTTATTCAGGAGATGGTACAAAGTTTGTATGGATACAACATATCTTATAGGAAGGCTAAAATGAAGGCAATTGTGAAGTTGTTTGGGGACTGGGAAAAATCATATGCCATCTTACCTGGTTGGCTGACCTACATGACACAGATAAATCCTGGTTCTGTGTTCAAGATTGATACGGACCAGTGTTGTGACGAACGACGTGTCTACACCGATAAGGCTGTCTTTCGCAGGGAATTTTGGACTTTTCACCAGTGCATTGAGGCTTTCAAATATTGTAAACCCATAATCCAAATTGATGGCACGCACCTGTACGGGAAATACAAAGGTACCCTCTTGATTTCTACGTCACAGGATGGTGATGGATTCATTCTGCCTATTGCGTTTGCCATTGTTCCACCGGGTGAGAGATTGGATGATTGGTTGTGGTTTCTTAGCCAGATGCGTTTCCATGTCACACGTAGGCATGGTATATGTCTAATATCTGATCGTCACCCCAGCATCATCAGGGCTGTGAAGGATCATGCCGGTTGGCAGCCTCCATTTGCGTATCACGTGTTCTGTCTTCGTCACATTGGAAGCAACTTCAACACTAAGTTTAGGGACGTGGAACTGAAGAAAACACTGATGAAACTAGGTAACCTATTTACATGAATGTGTACATGTTGTTTGTAATGTTGTTTATGTATAACTCATTGCAATTTGGGTTCATTTTTTGAAGGTTACATGTGTTCGAAGATTCACTTTGATTTAAGATTTCAAGAATTTGTCGACAGTAACCCACAAGTAGCCTCATGGATAGATCAGATTCCCAAAGAGAAATGGTGCAGGTCTTATGATGAGGAGGGCCGAAGGTTTGGTCATATGACGACTAACCTATCTGAGTGTATCAATAAGGTCCTACGGGGTGCACGTAATTTGCCAGTAACGACATTGGTCAAGATGACGCAAAGTAGACTTGTAGAGTATTTTGTGAAGAGGCGTGAAAAGATCCAAAAAGTAAAGGACAAAGGCTGGAGAATTGCAAAAAAGGTTGAGGACTTCTTACAAAAGAATGATCAGTTAACTGTCAATCTCCGTGTCCGTGTTTTTGATAGAGACTTGCAGTTGTTTGAAGTTGAGGATGCCTACAATCAATCTACGCATGATGTCGGCGACATTATGAGGGTTGACCTGCTAAATCGTAAATGTCAATGTGGACGGTTCACAGCTAGACGATTTCCTTGCAGTCATGTGCTAGCGGTGTGCAAGGTTGAAAAATTGAACCACTATGACTATGTCCTTCCAGTCTAAATAATGTGCTTAGTCGACTAAAAGTGCAAACAATGTAGTCGATTAAGGTGAGTTTTTAGTCGACTAAAATTCGCGTTTCATGATTTCTGAGTTTAGCCCATTTAGTCGATTAAAAGTGCAACTTAATCGACTAAATGGGGGCAGGATGGTAGATAGTTCTGGGGGAGGGGCAAATTGGTTATTAATTATTTAATTAGGGGCAAAAGGGTCAAAAAGCCTAAGAATGATATCTATTATTTTTATAAGAAAAATAGACTAGATATTAAGTCATTAACAAAGTAATGTATTTTACTTTAATACATTAGAGTGCAGCAACTGAATTAAGGAGAGAGAGAAAATCAATGTAAATAGAAAATTTTAAAATAAATTAATTTAAAAATATGAACAACTGAGAAGAAATTATGAATAAAAGATTAAAAAGACTAATTTAAAAGTATAAACTGCAGGAATTTGAAGAAAATAATTAATATAAAAATAAAAAATAAAAATAATTATTTTGAAAGTATATATAGCTTAGATTTAAAAAGAAATAATAAATTTTTTAAAATAACTACAAATTTAAGAGATTTTAAAAACTTAAAAAGATTAATGTTAAATATTAATGAAGTCGTGGGTGGTCAGGGAATATTATGTTATTCTTAGAGATATAAACTATATTTTATGGGTCAGATTTCGTTTACAACTTTTTTTTGTTTACAACTCTTACAACCTCAACTATATTTTTCCGGGAGTACACTAGTATACTCCCGAGAAAACATAGTTGAGGTTGTAAGAGTTGTAAACAAAAATAAGTTGTAAACGGAACCTTTTTCATATTTTATTATATAGAACTGTTTATTTCACATTTATATAAGGTAGTAGAATTAGATATAATAAAAAAAATGTGGAATTATTTATTATTAGATTGCTAAAATTATTGTTGATATGAGATAATGTGTATGCAGCGTGCGTGGATAGTATTTTTTGATTTGAAAACCGAGTTAGGTCAACTAATTTTCTAATCCAATTACGTCTTATTATATTATTCAATATAATCATGGTTCAATCGCCAATTTAATCAATAAATTCTTTGATCGAGGTTCAGCTAATGAGCGGGAAGCAACAAGGTCGCCAAATTGAATATATTATTTACGTCCTATAGATAATACATACTATTTGAGCATATACTATCTATAAGATATAGTGTAACTTATAAATGAAAAATTTATAAATATAACTCACCTCATCATGTTATGTTTGGGCAAATTCCTCGGTATAAATATTAGTATTATAAAATTATAAATGTTATGTTTATTATTAAACTTAAATATGATATTATATTATTTGATTATAGATGTATATTACTTTATAATATGTTAATTATCATTGATGTGACTGCAGTTAGATGTGTGTCATTATCTTTACAATTTAATGACCATTTCAATTTTAAAAACATTGGTTACAATCAACTGATTTGGTTAAATCAAACAACCATAATACTGTTTCTCTCCCTCATTTTCTACCTCTGCATTTACACCTTTTCCATAAGGTGGTGTTTGGTTCAAGGTTTCCAAATATTTTCCTATGTATCAGATGTTGGGAAATGGTGTAAACCATGTTTGGTAGAGAGAATTGCAATATTTACTTAGGCATCACATTTGCATAGCATTTGAAAATTGCAAACAAAAATCACTGTTTAGAAAGACAATTGTGAGGTAGTATTTGTGGTTGTCTAGCTAAATGGAGAAGAAGGAGAAATAGATTTAGACTAAAATATCCTCATCTTTTTGGAATACAATAGGTGGACAATACTTTTCAAGATCGAGATCAACAATTAAGGAAACATACTCTAAAACAGCCTGTCCAGACATCAAAATCCAACAGTTTATTAATATCGTAATGTTTGGATAACATACAACCATGACAGTCAATTACAAAAAATTTACATGGTCATTTTACCTTTCTTGACACCATGGTGTAAATTTGCTCCACAAAGAGGGGGAAAACTACATGAAAATAGCATAACTTATTTCTTAAAATTAAAGGTTTCCTTACACCGTAGTGACTAGTTAGAACTTAGAACCAATGCAAAAGAATTTGTTCTCACCTTTAAATCGATTGATACCAGCATCAAGGAACTTGTGTTTTACTTCCTTCATGCCAGCACATGATAGTTACTAAGAATTAAAGTTGTTGCAATTCCAGAGCCAATACGTTATAAAGGGTAGGTGATTCAAAAAAATTAAAAACAGGGATATTTTAGTAATTGTCATTTATTTTCCCATCTATATTTTACCTCAAACTAAGCATAGACTTTATAAATCTTACCTAATTTGCCCGGTAAATTTTTTTCCAACCAAACAACATTTTTTTACATTTTTCTACCAAACTCACTTTCCAACCATTTTCCTATTAATTACATTTTCCTAGTATTCAAAAAGTTTTTCCTCAACCAAATGCTCCTTAAGAAAATGTGAAAAATAGGTGTAAAAATAATTTTTTTCAAACAATAGCCTTTTAAAATCATCATTACTAGATAATCGTTTCATATTACTTACAAAAAAATGCCATGCATTTTTTTTTCATTTTTAAAACATCGTATCCATAACTCTGCCAGATTAGGGTCCATCGTCATCTTTAAAATCTCCTCTATTAAATTACGAAAAGACTCCATCCTAACCAATTAATGGATATGGGAGTTGCTTATTTTGAAGACTTATATCGGGAAGAATGCCTGCAGAAGCCTCTGTTGCCCACTTCGAATTGCTTTCCTGAGTTACAGTCTGATTTTCTTCATCGCATTGGTCGAATCTTGGATGTGGAAGAAATCAAGATGATTGTTGCGCAAACGGGTTCTTACAAAGCTCCCGGAGTAGACGGTTTACATGCAGCCTTTTTTCAATTCCAGTGGCATCTAATTGGTCCCTCGGTGTGCAGTTTCATTAGGGATGTGTTTGAGGATTCCATGAAAATTAAGGAGGTTAATCAGATGTTGTTGTGTTTGATTCTGAAGCTTGAGGCTCCTAATTCGTTTAAACACTTCAGGCCTATAAACTTGTGTAATGTCATCTATAAAGTAATCACCAAAGTAGTTGCCAATTGATTGAAGGACCTTATGCCTAGCATAGTCATGCCCAATCAATGCAGTTTTGTAAAAGGGAGGCATGGATCTGATAATATCATTGTTGCCCAGGAGATTATTCATTCGATGCGTGCAAAGAAAGGCAAGTAAGGATGGATGACTGTCAAAATTGACTTGGAGAAAGCATATGATAGACTGGGATGAGATTTTTTAGAAAATACTCTTCATGATCTTAAGTTTCCAACCAATCTCATTCATCTTATCATGAGCTGTGTCTCGACTTGTTCTATGAACATCCTTTGGAATGGGTCAACCACTAAGGAATTTTATCCTACGAGAGGAATTCGCCAGGGGGATCCTCTTTCTCCATATCTCTTTGTATTATGTATTGAGAGGCTTGGTCATCTTATTAATGCTGCTATATCCCATGCAGGTTGGAAGCCTATTGTCCTTAAGAGAAATGGGCCCCCTATATCACATATGTTTTTTGCAGATGATTTGTTAATTTTTGCAGAAGCTTCAACTGAGCAAGATGGTCTAATTTCGAAAGTCTTGGACTGCTTTTGTAAAGCTTCGGGTCAGAGGGTAAGCAGTAACAAGAGTAAGATCTTTTTTTCTAATAATATCCATCACAGTCGTGCTCATGAAATCTGTGATCAGATGGGATTTTCCTTAACATCTGATTTAGGGCAATACTTGGGTATTCAGTTTCATCACAGAAGAATTGGGAAAAGGTCTTTTAGCTATGTGTTGGATAGAATTAACAGAAGATTAAATTCATGGAGCAATCGAATCTATCTCTTGCTGGTATGGTGACTTTGGCAAAATCAGTGCTTTCTACAATCCCTTTATATCCGATGCAAACTTCCATAATCCCTAAAACTACTTGTGATGACATGGAGCGCAAAACTACAAGTTTCATTTGGGGAGATACGGTGGATTATAAGAAGACTCATTTAGTCTCTTGGGATACCTTATGTAGAAAGAAGCAGAACGGTGGTCTAGGAAATAGACAATTGAAAGGGATGAACCAAGCTATGATTATGAAAGTGGCTCATGGGTTGATGACGGATACTGGAGCTTTGTGGTGTAAAGTTCTCAAAAATAAATACAAAATGGGCACCCAGTTGTTCCCTAATGTTAGAGTCTCTAGAACTGGGTCGAATCTGTGGAAATGAGTAGCTCGGGTTTGGCAACCAGTGGTGGATAATTCTCGAGTTCTTCTTGGTAATGGGCAGAACACATCTTTTTGGAATGATCAATGGGTTCTTAATTGTATTCCTCTTTCCCAGCTTGCGGTGCAACTGATTCCTGAAGATTGTCTTTCATGGACAGTGGCTGGGTGTGTAACTAGTCAAGGGAGTTGGAACTGGAATTTATTTCAGCATCTGCTGCCTAGCTTAGTTTGCCAAAAAATTCACAACCTTGTGCCTCCCTTCTTACAAGGTGGTCCAGATAGAGTGATTTGGACAAGGACTAGCGACGATAAGTTTCAGTGAAGACAACTTACTCTCTCATTGCACAAACGAAAGTGGTAGATAATATATTTCCATGGGACAAAATTTGGAAATGGCCTGGTCTTGAGAAAAATCAGATGCTTTCTTTGGCTATTTGTTGGGGATAAACTCTTGACTAATGTGAAGCGTGTTCAGAGGCATATGACTGATTCAAACATGTGTTCCAGATGCTTAGTATCAGAGGAGAATTCAATCCATGCTATTCGTGATTGCCATATTTCTAGAGATGTTTGGAAACATCTTGTGGTGCAAGAAAAGCAAGGGAATTTTTTCTCCCAGTCGTTCAATGATTGGTTGCAGTCGAACCTCGTGGTTGGAGATATGGGAGAGAATCAGGAGCGGCCTTTGATTTTTGGTATTGCTTGCTGGTTCATTTGGAATACCAGAAACAAAATGATTTTTGAAGGATCTCAGGCTAATGCTTATAGCATTGTTCGACAAATTTGGTGTTACCATGATTATGTGTCACAGTCTAGAGTTCTTTTATGTCTTCTGGTCTTCATCGAAGGAATAAAGAGGAGAGATATATTCGCTGGACCTTTCCTTCAGATGGTTGGATAAAGATCAATGTAGATGGGTCTTGTACAATGGGAGGAATGTGTACTGGATGTGGAGGTGTTCTTAGGGATGATACTGGGAGTTAGATTGTTGGCTTCTCAAAATACCTTGGATGGGGTAATTCTCTTACAGCAGAACTTTGGGGATGCCTTCTAGGACTTCAGATAGCTTGGAGAAAAAATTATCGTAGAGTGTGGTTGGAAGGAGATTCGGTGGTGGCTATTGATTTTATCAACAAAGACTGTAATCAGGAATACCCTATGGCTACTTTGGTTCTTCAGATTCGCCATTACCTGCAAAAGGACTGGCTTGTTCATGTTTTCCATGCTTACAGGGAAGGAAATCGTCTTGCGGATGCTCTAGCTGGTCACGCTCATTCCTTCGACTGGGATTTGCAAGAATTTACAGAGCCTCCAACTTATTGCGAATCCATTTCAAGGGATGATGCTGTTGGTGTGGCTATGCCCAGATTGTGTCTTTAGTTGTTTTGTTTAAATTTCCTTGTATTTCAAAAAAGAATAAGAAGAATTTCGTATAAAAGTATGAGATAGGATATTGTGTTGTTTACCTCTCTACTCTACCTACTCTCAGTGACTGGATCAGCGTAGCAATTCAGCTCAGGTCAAAAAAATTTAGTCGGGCCATGGTTATTTACCCAAGCTAAAATGTGACTAATATTTTGAAAATAAACCAGTAAACTAGCCATGTTTCATTAGCCACGTTGAAACCGTAGCTAATTTTATAAATTTAACTTGGATCAAGGCCCCTCTCTACCCCCAACGTGGCTCTGCCATTGCCTACTCTTCTCCCACACCATTTGATCAGAATCCCAACTAATTTTCACTATTTTTTTTCTTTTGTTAAGATTTTAATTTAATAGTATTAAAAAGTAGGTATAGCATGCATAAAAAAATGAGTTTTATAAGAGTTATGTTGTAGGAAAGATGATTGTGTTATGTTATAGAGATTCGTTTTGCGTGGTGTAATTTTTTTTTTCAAAACATACGGGTCACACAAAATGTTGTGTGTGCAGGAAATTTTTTGTGGTAATGTTAAATGATAGATATAAACCCCTAAAAAAAATATGCATAATATTTTATTCTAAAAGTATTTTTATAATTATGGTTGTTTCGAAATTAGAAAAACCATATAAAGAATTGTATTTCATTTATATAAATTTCAAGCTATAATCTTATTAAGTTTTTTTTTTTATTAAAAAGAAATTTCATTAATCCATATGTATAGACTATAGTATATAAAATAAATATATTACATGAATAATAAAAAAGCTCTGAATGCTTTTTGAATTATATTACTAATGAGTTATACTAATGAATTATAAGATAAAATAAAACAACCTTGAAGGCTTCAAGGTTTAAGGTACATAATCCAACGTCTATTAAATTAAAAACAAAAAGGTTTGTAGTTACTAGCAATAGACCAACTTAAACCTTCATTTTACGAAATTTCGTCCAATATTATTAAAATTGATTTAGTCATTGATTCGATCGAGGTACTGGATTACTAAGTTATTGGTTTCAACTAGTGGGTCACTGTTGAATCGCATGACCCGATAATTATATGCAATTCTATAATTTATATTAAAAGATTATAAACATACTCAAATATCTCAAAAAAATGATAATTTTTTTAAATATTTTAATATAAAAAATAATAAATACACATTATTATCAAATAAAGGATCAAATAAAAATATAATAACTGTGATACGTGACTTCAGGTTCAGTAAACGACATCTCTAACTATAAATCAAATTAAAATTTCCTGCATAGTGCATAATTGAGATTAAGTACATTACTTATGTAAGTCAATAAACAAAAAATACTCAAATATGTCCATTATAATTTTTTTTTAGGACCGGGTCGGGTTACCGAAGGTCATCAATTTTCATGAAAATCAGTCAGGTCGCACCGATTCTGATGTATAACCGGTTCATTGCTTTACTCAGACCGATTATATGCTCGATTTACTAATTTACGGGTCGACCCGGTTGGACCGGTTCCATTTTTTTTTTTGGTGAAATGGCCGGTTCCATTTTATTAACATTGATTTCGTCATTAAAAATAACCCAAACAACATTAAATATATAGGAAATACATTCATAATGTTATTGCAAATGTAAAAAAATCATGCACCCCAAATATATATAACAAACAGAAAGTTGGTGAAACGTTATTTTTTAATGGCAACTCAGCTTGAAACTCTTCTTGGGGTTGGCGGTTGGGCGTTACTTTCTGAGATTAATGGATTAGTAAGAAAAAGTGCAAGATTTGCAAAAGTCTTTAGGGTGAAGTGGAAATCTTAGTAATGGATCGGGATTCTCTTTTTCATGTAGATTAAATACACTCATTCTATTTTATTTTATTTTTTCATCTGAGGGTACAAAAATTTATATTTAAAGTCTTAAGCTTTTATGGTGGGTTCACGTAGACTGCAACTCGTAACCTCATAGTGATTAATCTTACCAAAAGTGCTTGCTCTCTTTATAATTTATCACGTAAAATAGATAAAGTCCTCATTAGTAACTTGTGGAGGTGGATCATCTAATCTATTATTGAACATGATTATATTATGTATGAGAATCTAACCATCCAAGAATAAATCAATTGTGATAAAGAATAAGAGAAAAAAAATATAATTTTTTTTTTATAAAATCATCATCATAATCATTGATAGTTAAAATTCTCTTACATAGTATGGTTATGTTAAATAAACTATGAGAAGATCTGTTTCCTTAATGTTGTGATTCAAATATAACAATTAGCTTTCCTTTTTCTCCTAAAAATTTAGGAAATAAAAGATTGAGCTTATTTTTTAACAGGAAACTCTAATCTAATCTCAACTTGCATCAATCTTGATAATAGAAAATACTAGTCTCATATTGCAGGAGACTAGTTATCTCATGTCATAGATACAAAGTATATGGAGCTCACTTATTTTTTTTAAAAGAGTGAATCCTACATACTTTGTGTCTATGACATGAGATACTAATCTCTTACAACATGAGATTAATATTTCCCAATGATAATATATTGTTACTCTCTTTTTTTTTGTATAAATAATATATATTGTTAGTCTTGCCATGTGTTAAGTGCACTATTGCCATGTGGTAAGTGCAGAGGAAATATTTTGTTTAACAACTCTACCAACTAATCCACGTTGTTTAGATTGTTAGAAGACAAAAGATGACCACAAAAGATGGGAAACCAACCAAGTAGTAACTTAATAAAGAAAACAAGAAAATATTACAAATAACGAGTAAATCTAGAAAAAAAAAACAAAAGATATTAATATTCATTGGGACCTCCATCATCACTCTCAATTTTATAGATATGTTGTTTAAACTAGGACTCAATTTGTACCATCATGAATGATGTAAATTTGCTTCAGAATTAGATGCTGCTAATGCTTTAGTTTTGGAGTCCTTGAAGAGCCCTTTTCTGCGCCAGTAAAGAAAATAACGAAGCATATATGAATCCACGAATGCATCAGGAATTGCCCTTATGAGAAACCACTGAAGAGAATGGAAGAAGTATGGCATAACCAGTTTTTCGTAGCCAATCCATCTTGTGCATGTTTTGCTATACGTTTCTGGCGTTGGAACAAAAAGAGAGGCCCTCATCTTGGTCATCTTTGTTGACACAAATAATGGAACCTAGCTCAGCACCACATCGAAAAATATCACTGAGTAAGTTTGGTATACCCCTTTAAATAACAAGTCAAAAAATCATTTTTTAATATAAATTTAAGAACACAGATCAAGATCAAGCACTTGTTGTAAGTTTTTGTCACGTTCAAATCAATTGTTTTGTGTTTACCAAAAAATAAAAATAAAAAATTAAGTTAAACATCTAAGTTCTTCCCATCATTAATTAATGAATCCTTTGCTAGTAAATCTGATTCCTTTAGAAAAACCAGTGAAGGCTTGAAGGGTCTTGATGATCAAAATCTCTGGATGAATTGGCAATATCACAATTTTCCCATCAAACAGAAAGAAAGGAAAAAGAGGAGAGGCAACAGAGAGAACCTGACACTGGATGTCAATTCCTTGATGCTCGTATTCCACACTGATGCATCTCGAGAACATTGCAAGATATCTATAAAAACAGCAAGTATATCTCATAGTTATACATACACAAACATTCAATGGTGTGAAAATACTAAAATTTGTAGTTAAGGACCTTTACAAAGCATATATGAGATTTGGAAAAAGCATATATGAGGTGAAGAAAAAGCATATGATTTGGAAAATCAAACAAACACTTTTTGGACCAACATACTTACGCTTTTGTAGCAGCATAAAGGGTGACTAGAGGATATGAAGGAAGAACAACAGTGGAACCAGAACCAATGTTTATGATTGCTCCCTTTTTCTTCTTGATCATACTGGGAAGCACTGATTTTGTGATCCAAGTTAATCCCTCCACGTTCACTTTTATAATAGCATCCATCAATTCAGAATCAACTTCATGAAAGAATCTGGCATAAGGGTATGCCAAGCCTGCACTATTAACCAGCATACCTACATCTAAACCATCTATTGCTTCCTCTATCCTTTTTGTTATTTCTTCTTCATTATCTTTTTGCATGTCTATGACTACAAACTTGACCTCAACTTTCCCATCATGTCTATCTCTTATCTCCTTTGATGTTGCTTCAAGTTTTAGAGGGTTTCGACCAACCAAAATAAGGTTAAGTCCTTTAGATGCTAATTCAAAGGCCAGGGCTTTGCCAATTCCATCAGTGGAGCCAGTAATTATAGCCCATGAACCATAGTCTTTGAGTTGTTTTGGTGGCCTCAAGAACATTATCCATACCCACCTGAGAAAATGAAAAAGAACTCTGCATATAGAGATGAAGCCTAAGGTACTTGTCGTTACAAGGAAGAAATCAAGCCCCTCCATTCTGAAATATACTAGTTGCTAATGAACTCAAAGAATTTCCCAACTTTATAAACTTTTTTTTTTTTTTTTGGAATCTTATAAACTTTATTTAGCTGCCCAAATCGTTGGTATTATTAAATGTTCACCAACCTTGAACCAAAATAAGAGGAACAATTTATGCCATGTGAGCGAATCATGTCCTAAGTGTGGGTCGGATTTGTTTGTGCATGTATATAATAATGTTTATTTTTGTTATTAGATATGAGTAAAAGAGTAATTTATATTTCTAACAGGCCTCTCCAAAGTCTTTTTCTTAACTTGAAAGTAATTGACTTTTTTTTGAAGATATTAAAAGTCCGTTTGGATGGCTTTTTTTTTTTTCTTCAAAAGCTGCATTTTTTAAGAAAAAAAAACACAAATCGAAAAAAGTCTGTTTGCATGCCTGTTTTTAAAAAAACAGAAGCCATAAAAAAGTCAAAAACTTACTTTTTTCGGAAGCTAGAAATTTTAGCTTAAAAAAAAAACAGAAGTAAAAAGTCAAATATTTTTTTCAAAAATCAAATAATTTTTTAAAAATTTAAATAACTGTAATTTTTATAAAAAATACTTTTAAAATAAGAAAGTTATAAAAAAACACTTCCCTGAAAAGCCAATACAAACGGCCTCAGTTGGTATGCATAATCCTTCGGAACATTTCAGACGTCTCCACCATAAAAGTGATATTGACGGTGGCAATTTTTAGTTTGTGATTTCACGACGCTACAAATTTTCATCCTGAATTTCAGTGTTGAGTTTGCAAGAAGGCAGAAATACATTTCCAGTTGCAGTCATAGAAAACAGTGATTTATCATTCTTAAATTTTTTGTTTGCCGATAAATGGCTACAAAGTACAAAAAAGAAAAAGAAAAAAGAAACAACTACTTCGGTAGTAGAATATTATCATTTTTTGAATCATTGGTAGCCATTCATTTTGGCACGTAAGAAACTAATAGGAATTGAAATTCAAAAATTATATAACGGGACTCCGACTGAGAAGTTAAAACTAAAATTTGTTAGGATACCAAAAAAAAAAAAATTAAAATTAAAATTTGTTAAATGTCCTTGGAAAGTAATTATGGATAACCTCCACAATGTCACAAGAAAATTTACAAAGTCAATCTATAGATCCCACGACATTTATTAGTAATAGACTTGAATAAGTGATCAATTTAAGTATTGAGGGCCCTATGATTTGTTATCCTATCCCTCAAAAGTCTAACTCTGATTTAAACTCCACAGCTACATGTCACTCCATATATAAATAACAGGTTAAGGTTCCATGTATACATTTTTTAAATCGTATTTTTCTTAATTTTAATTAATTCATATCATAATAATACAGAGCACATGAGCAGGCAGCACTAAGAAGAATTATAATTTTATTAAATATTTTTTAATTTTACTATATATATATATATATATATATATTATATAAGTAAAAATTGAACACATCACTTAATACAATTTACCCAAATCTTTTACCAAAAATATTTTAAGTTTTAGATAAGACCAGATTACAAATTGTAACTCGGGCCAAATTATAATTAATTATATAATTATACATAATAAGTACAATTTATTAAAATTTAACCCGCACCGAACCCACACCGAGACAACACATGGCTCCGCCACCGGTCTAACTCTGATTTAAACTCCACGCCTACATGTCACTCCATATATAAATATCAGGTTAAGATCCTATGTATACATTTTTTAAAGGGTTTTATTAATCTCATGTTAAAGGAGATAAGTTATCTCATGTCATAGAGACAAATTTGTGAACTCTACCATCTGGAAAAAAAAAAAGATGATATCGAAGGGTGTGTAGGAGAGAAAGTTATCACTGTTAACACGAGTAATTTTTCCCCTTTTTAAACCCTATTCTTTTAAATGTGATTGTGCACACATCCCATGTCCTATGGCTTTTATCCTCATATGAGCACAATAATCTACCACCCCTTGCAGCATCTCTTTCATGAACTCCCGAGAACATATAAATCCTATATTCACAAGCGTATATTATATAATTTTTATTATTTACTAACAGTAGATCCCCCTTCTTTTTTAAAAAATAAATAAAAATAAAAAACTGCTTGGGTCACCTACTCAAATGTGAGAGATGTGAAGGGTTAAGAGAAATGTAATAAACATTTCCTTTTATTACAAATAACAATCGATGGGGTACCTAAAGGCTAAGAGCAATTCAAGTAAATACCATAATCAAAGACATCATCATATCAAGGATTTTGTTAGCTACATTCAATGATACAACATTTTAATTTCTTGTACGCTTAACTGAGGAAGCTATTCAGTTGAACCATGGTCCTAGCCTAACTGTACAGATGTTGACTATTGACTAAAAGTAAGAACAATGAAAACAAAAATACAGTTACTTCTTCCTTACACCTCTCAACTCTCCTTTGGTATTCATCTTCTGTGGGCACTAACCATATATGTACTAAGGCAATCCGGTGCTACAAAACTCACACTGCCCAGAGTCGTGGGAACTGGGAAGGGTCTATAGTAGACAGTGTTACCTTATATGAATCGAACCTGCAACCTTCACACATTAACCATTTATGTTGTAGGAAAACAGGACAAAAGTAAAACCGGTTTGCAAAGGCAACACCAATCTAATATTAAGGGCAGTCTGGTGTTATAAAGCTTCCGTTAGGTGCAGAGTATAGGGAAGGACCAAGATATACGCAGCCTTACCAAGTCATGAGTCAGTGTCGTTGCAACAGCTTGAGCTCTTCAGAAGATGGTCCTGGTGAAAGGGATCATCTGTACCATGCACAGAACTCAACCTTGGAGAAAAGTTCCATCCTGTCATTTCCTCCAGCTCGTAGCCATTAGATCTCATATTGGATTCTTCCCGGAACTTAAGGAAGAACAATGATGACCAAAAATCTTTTGCCAAGTTCTGGGGAAGTGGAATATATATTACTTAGATGAAAACTATACAGCCAGGTTAGTTTTAATCAGGAGGGGTCCCATCAAATTGTTTTGAATCTAAGGAGCTTACTTACTGTTTTCATCAGCTGCATAATCTCATTAAGTGCATTATGGAAGAGATCAGGGCGTGCGAGATTGGAAGTTGACAAAATTTCTTGTCTGCTTCTATGAGAGATGTTCACCTCCATAGCTGCACCTGTAAAATTACATTCCAGCAAATATGAGACAAAACGCCCCACATTTGGAAGGAAAGCTTGCAAGCACATGGCTTTTTTTTTTTTAATATCAAGTTTAAACTTTTGTTAACTTCAACTCATCCACTGAAAACCCCATAGATGATGAGACATGCAAATGTGTCTAGAATCTCTAGATCAAATAGCTGTGTTCATAAAAAGATTGAGAGAAATCTGGTTTTACAATTTTGAAGATGGAAAAAGCTGGGCGTCAAGGAGGAAAACAAGCAAGGGAAATGATAAGAGAAGGAAGCCACCTGCAACTATGTACTTCTCAATAATATGCCGTGCCATATAGATCCTTCTCACACAATCATCTTCAGGTATTTTACTATGCTCATGCACTTCATCAAAAAAGTGCACACTCTCCCCAGCCAAGCAACTGTAAATAATTAAAACAACATTACTTTTTTGATTAAACAAAGATAAGTCTTTTTTTTTTTTCTTCGTTCTTTACTTTTCTATTTTGAGGTTTAGGTCCAAAACTTTCTGGACCATGTGGGACAAGAGTACAAAGGATTTATCTCAACCAGGATTCCTTTGTGCAAATTTAACATCTGTTATCTTCCATTAATGTAATGAAAAAAATCACCCATTTCACCTGATTTACTTCTCTTAAATAAGACATTTATTATCGGTCCCCAAGAGAAACCATAATTCCCAGAAATGTCTGCCAAAATACTTGAGCACACAGAAGGATATTTTACCTATCAGCAAATGCCATAAAAGACTGCCTGAATCTCTTGTTCAATAGAAGCTTATCCAATGGTTCAGACGGATCTACCCTTGAAATTGGTTCACTTTGTGCTAATACCCCACTATCAGGTATGCCTAGAGCCTGGCCCATTGTGCGAAATTCTCTGGACTCCCTTCTCCTCAAGCTGATTTGCGAGAGCAGTGGTTGTGAACTTGATATTGAAAAGAAAGCCAGTACAAGTATGCTGGCCTTCAAATAAAACCAACAGAAGATGTAAGTAAATAAGATATTCAGAAAGTTAGGACTTGAATTTTAACTTTCAATCAACTAAAAATGTCTGTCATTTCACAGTTATGAACAGAAGAAGCAGTAGGAAAGCATACCAAAACTAAAAGCAGAAATCTGGAGGCAACTTGAAGCCATGAGATATTGTCATGAATTTCATTCAGTATGTAAGCAGTAACCCACACAACTGACAACAAATGAGCGAAGGTTAACTTATTGAGGCCAACAATCTGAGACATCCAGAAAATAACCAAGCTCATATTTTATGACGATAGTCTTAAAAAAAATTAAGTTCTGGGATACAGGGTCAGCCTATGCAAAATGAATATCAGCTGTCCTTGATCCAGGAAGCCATTTTTAAATTTGATTAAAAAATTGTTGCTACTTAAAGGGACTACATAATATATAATCCATTTTCAGAAAGTACACTATCCTGTACTTAAGGCTTTTGCTAACCAGTTCCCTACGAACACTGGTTAAAAATTATGCATTGAAGAATTAATATTGATTTCTGCATCAGCTTTTTAACTTGAATGTTACTCATTTTGATAGGAAAGTTATTTGGTGAAAACATAAACTTGTTATTGACTTAATGCTAAATTCAATAACCTTAATAATGGCCTTGGAAGGAAGCTAAGAGCTTCAAATTAAATAAAGAAATAACAGTCTCTTATATAACGTAGGAAAAAGTGTACCGATGGACACAGCTGATACAAGTATTCCTCGCCAAAGGTCTCTGAGTTCATCAAACCTGAACTCTATATGATGAACAGCAGCTGTAACCCCAACCAAAGTGGCAACATACAGTGTATGAAGGCATACAAATGGGATGGTCCACTGAACCCCCATGTGACAGCGATTGCTTAGAGCCTTCTTCAACTGGATAACTAAAGCATGAATGAATAGTTTTATTACAAATATATGGAGGAAAGAAAGCATAAAAAAAGAGACAGGGTTAGGGATAGGGGGTTTCTGGTAATCTTTTCCAGAAATTCAACAGGATGTTGAGAATATTATGGAAATACTGCAGAAACACTTTGAAATGGAATAACTGACTCAACTGAAGTAGACAAAGTCCAGCAAAATTTGGAAAAGAACAGAAGATAATAGATATAAAGAGATAAAAAAATGAAGTTCTATGGACAAAAAACATTAGTTAGAAAAATATAACCTACTGCCTCTACTTCAAGCATCAAATTCTATGAAATAAAAACTACAGTAATAAGTAAATTCAAATTAATTCAGATTATTACCAGCAGCACCAGCAATCCAGGGAAGAAGAATAAGTGGAAGAAAAAAATATGATCTGATCAGAGGTAAACGCCTCCTGAAATAAGTAAAATTCAACACACAATTGATAAACGGATGATAACTCCTTTAGCACTGGTTAAGCAGTGCAGTGAATACCCAAAAAAAAAAAGCTACAGAAAACAAGATTATGAGTTCTTGAAGTACTAGATAAAGTGCCAATTAATTATGGTCAAAATGCCTACAAATAATCACATCAGTAAAAAATTCACAAGCCTCCACGAGCTTAAGTGAATCATAGCTTCACCAGTGATAACCAATCAGATAAACAGAATCTTACAATGATATATTCAACAGGTTATTTGCTATGTGCTGGGGAAAATACAATCTAACTGCTTTAGACTATGGATGATGAACTTAGGCTATCTTCTTGACTTGAACGGTTAAGAGATGCTTAGGTAGCAACTGGCAGCTATAGGGCCCAATAAGTAATAACTCAATATCAAGTTGTCACTTACTTGACAAAGATAAAATATAATTGGGAGGCTTGTATTATGCGACAGCTCAATAGCAAACCAAATCCTAGTGGACCTTCACCCCAGACTGAAAATAAACAGAAGAAGTATAGCTTTATACAAACAAGTATTCTTATGTTAGAATATGGAGCATAAACAAGTCTGAAAATATGGCAAAAAGAAGGATAACCTGCCCACGCATAGCATGACCGCCACCAATGCCTCTCTTCAAATTTCAAGATATTAAATGACATCTGGATAATAAATAAACATAGGATAGCTAAGCTTGAAAACAAACAGGACACTGAGCTGATACTGCAGTAACAACTGAACAACTAAAATTGGGAATTAAGTTGTTACAGAAAATAAATAACATAAGAGACAAAGAACTTTCTTTCTACCACAAGTGATAGAAGGAGGTTGAAGCTGGCAACAACTTGAATTACTGGTATCCAGAAGCCACTGCCTGTGGTACGAGGAACCTTGTGAACTAGGAAGGGAAATATTGACCATAAGAGAAGCCTGAAAGATAGAAGCCAACCAATATAGCATATGCATAAAATACCAATGTTATATACTTTTTCTAAATATTATTTTGAAACGAATGATACTATAACAATGAGATTAAAGGACAAACCAAACCATCAAAAAGAGATGCCAACCAAGAAAATTTCCTTAATCAATAAGCAAATCAGAAAGGAAAAGGCAGTTTCTAATTAATGGGCATGGTGGAAAACTAACATGCAATCCCAAAGGTTTAAGAGTATATAAATAATATCAGAACTTGTTAATCAGACCTCAAAATTCATGGAGGCATATCATCAAACAGGCAATGGGGTGGCTAATTTGGCACAATAATTATGACCCTTTACAAATCCAACCACATAGATACATATCCAAAGGCCAATTCTTCCTACTCTCTCTCTCTCTCTCTCTCTCTCTCTCTCTCTCTCACACACACACACACACACACACACACACACACTTAGCTTGATTGGTAGAAAGAGAAGCTTACACAACGAAGGAGACGATGGATATAGCAATGGCAACGTAGTCGCTGGGGCACCCTCCTTCCACGGCACAGCTCGCCATTCTGTTTTCATCTGAATACAAATTCGGTGTTCAGTGTTTTTCGCACAGTTACATTGAATCGAAGCTGACACTGTTTTGTTCCTCGTTTTTTCCGAGTCAACATAGTCCTTCACTTCCACGTGGTGTTTGACACATTGCCTGCTTCAGAATTTCCCAATATGTGACTCTGGCTTTTAAGTTTTTTATTATTATTATTTTATTTAACAAATCCCAATACAAAGAGTAGTTAACGTGTACGGTAGTTCATTAAACTCAATCTCTTCTAGATCTTGATCTTCACACTCCCACTTTAATATTTTACAAATGGGGTTTAAATTAGTTTTGAGTGGTACCCTTCCTTATAATAATTGCCTTTAGTTTTGACTGATCAAATTCAATTTTACATCAATTATCAATTATATCAAACATTCATTAATTATAATATCAATAAGTTACAAAAATTAATTAATTTTATTGGTTAAAATTATAGATGGTATTAGGGTCAGAACTCCTGGATAAAGAGGTTCAAACCCTGTCTATCAAAAAAAAGAAAGAGAGAGGTTCAAACCCAAAATCACATTAGATGAATCTATTTAGGCTTCAGAATCTGGTTGGTAACGAGTGATAATCAGCGTTTAAAAACCTGGCCCGGTCATCGACTCGGCCGAGGTCAGGGGTCACAGGGTCACGGGTTCAACCGGGGGGTCACGGGGTCACTACACTGACCCGGTTTTATATATTAAAAAAATATAAATATATATATCCTATATGAAAATATTAAAAAGCAAATCACCAATCATCAAAGATTCAAAATATCTTTAACATAATTCACCAATTATAACCACAAGTCAATATTATACAATCTAATTAAAGTATCAAGATACCAAAGTACAAAACTCATATTCTAATGATACTAAGTTATCAAGATACCACAAGTCTAGGTCGTTTGGAGAGAAGAGAACGATTAGATTTAGGTTTGCAAGCATTTTTATTTTTATTTTTTAATAAAACGACGTTGTTTCATGGAATTTTCTTTATAAAAAAAACATGTTTTGACCCCTCTGACCCGGGAGTCACTCAAACTCGGTCGGGTTTTGAGAGTCGGAGGGGTCGATGTGCATATGAGGTCCAACTTGTGACTCTAACCCTCAGAGGGGAGGGGTCAGGGTTGACCCGGGTCAACCCGGGGGGTGGGGTGGGGTTTTAAAACACCGGTGATAATGATATGATTCAATTGATTAAAGGGTTTAATTTTAATCTATTTTTGGTTTAAAACTTTTTTACTTTGATATCTAAACTTGTATGCCTCTTATAAACTATGAAGTACCAACATTTCAAAAATCTTGACTTGTCGTGTCCGACACTTCAACACGCGTTGTAGAAACTCAAAAAAAGGTTCAAATGTTATGTTGTGTTGCGTTTTTAGTTCCAATTATTAAATTCGTTAGACTACGATTATCATTTTATTGAGTTTAATTGAAAATACTTGAGATATTTTATGTTTCTTTGCAAAATTGATGGGTATTATAAGTTTAACTTTATTTTTTTGTTAAATTATTGAGTATTAAATATAATATACATTACATAAATTAAAAATAATATTTAATATCAAAACGTGTCCTAACGTTTCAAAATCTAACTTTTTTTTAGAATTAACGTGTCGTGTCGTATCGTGTCTCGTGTCAGTATCGATGCTACATAACTTATAAGTATTGAAAGGTTAAAAGAACAATTGTGAAGTATTAAATATACCAATTTAAAATTTTCATGTAGAAGTATGGAAATAATGAGAAAGAGAGAGATTTTATTTTACTTTTACAAGTAAATCGGGTCTGAGATAGTATTTAAGTTAAAAAATTGAATGTAATGAATATGACAAACCACATGTTGCAAGGAACAAACAAACATGATAGTTAATTATCTTAATATTTGGATTCAAAAACGTAAATATTCCTCCAAAACATCGGAGTCTGAGGAATTGAATATGTCAATATTCCCCCCTCTTTTATCTGCTTCTGTAATCTGTATGTAAATTAATCTCGATAAAACAGTATCAAAAGACAAAAGGTGTTATGTCACATATCAAATTAATTTTCATTGGAAAAAAGCTGATTAATGTAAACCAATAATTAAAAAAATAAACGCCATGTTTCATCTAGAAGCCCACGTCTTCAGCATTTAACATCATCGCTAGCCAAGATATATTATATTTGGGTTATATTTATGAGAAAAATATTTCTGCAGTTAATACAGATAAGTTATCTGTATTTATTTTCAAAACAACGTCGTTTTGGGATTGATAAATTAAAAAATTATAATTATAAAGACTATAATAACACTGAAATAAATTAAAATTACAAAAATACCATAATTTTCGTCCTAGAACGACGTCATATTGAGCTTAATGCAGATAACTTATATGCAGTAACTGCAGAACAAGCGAATCCTATATTTATATTATGTTGTAGGAAAATGTTTATATCATATTATAGAAATAAAATTACAAGTGAGACCCACATATAAGAGGAGAGAAAAAAATAGATGTGGGATCTACCTCCACTTTGTATGGGTAGAAAACTTGTTTATCTTATACAAGATAAGATAAATATAACCCATTATATTTTTGGGAAATAAAAGTATAATGTTGTAAGAAAGTGTTTAGATTATATTATAGAGATAGAGATTGTAGGACCCACACTTTTTTATTTTTTTGGTTTTTGAAAATAAATATGAATCTCACAATTTTTATCTCTATAACATAACCTAAACACTTTCCTACAATATTATATTTCTTTTTCCCTATATTTCTATGTATCCAATCCAAATCAAACCATCATCAGTTTTTCAACCTTCAACCAAACATGGTCACCAATATGATTCTGGTGTAAACAATCCCCTTTTGTTTCCATTTGGGTCGTGATTATGACATTTAAATAAAAGACGCCTTTATAAAGATATCTTATACACACTAATCAAAAAAGTAAAAACGCTTGACCAACATTTCCTAGGTGAGTACAACAAAACATTACATCATTGGAAAAGTTAGGAAGAAAAAAAAAAAAAAAACTGATTTCCGCAATTGCAAAAAGGTTGTCATTGATTCATATATGAGTTTTATAAGAGTTATGTTGTAGGAAAAGTGATTGTGTTATGTTATAGAGATTCGTTTTGCGTGTCAGAGTTTTTTTTTTTTTTTTTTGCTGCGGGCCCACAAAATGTTGTGTGTGTAGGAAAATTTTTGTGATTATGTTAAATGATAAATGATAAACCCTTCATATATTTACATAATGTATTTTTAGATGTTGCTTATAATAGTAGCTTGATGCATGAAACCAACCAGAAGCTACAATAATGATTTGAGCATGCTGCACTATTTTATTTTCTTTCAACTTCATCTTGGCCTCAGAAGAAAATTGATGAGATTGAGAATCATGATACACGCACCGCAGCAGAAAAAACACATCTTATCCCTTGTTAAAGGCTAAAGCAAAACCATTTTTTCTGCACCCAAAACCATGTATATATAATTCAGCTTCACAATTATGATGATTATTATTATTATGGAAAATGTTATATTTATAAACTTTTTGTCTACAAATTATATTAAGTATAACTGGTTATACTTCAATCAAAAATATATGACCGGTCATACTTAATGTAATTTGTAAAAAAAGGTCAGATCCTTCCCTCGTTTATTATCAATACAAATGTGTGTACATTAATTTAGTTACCTTTGAGGAATTCTTATGATCCTTACGATAGTGGGAATCATGTCTTCGCTGAGAAGGAAATCTTCCAGATGCTGAGGCAATTTTCTTTTCATCTCTTGCTTTGTTGAATATAACTGTGAATCCTTCAGCTGAGGCTGGATCATTAACATCCCATTCCCCAAACTTTGGTAGAGGTTTTCCTTGTTGTTCATCATACTGCAACATATATGAATGTGTATACCAAACACTTATTTAGATTTACATTCATCATTTAACATGACTACACAAAGTTTCCTACACAAACAATATTTTATAGGACTCGCATGTTTTGAAGAAAAAAAAAAAACTACGGCATGCAAAACAAATCTCTATAACATAACACAATCATTTTTCCTATAACATAACACTTATAAAACCCTTATTTAATTGATCAAAATCTCAACAATTGTTTTTAAATTTTTTTCATAGCCGGGTAATATATCTCTCTTACTACTAGAGAGACATTTTTTCTCCAGCTGATCCATCAAAAAATATGCTTCGTGTTTTTTTCGTTTTTAATATGATGGGACCCACAATATTTTTGTGTCTACGGTGAGAGATAAAATGTCTCCTATTGCATGAAAAATTATATTGCACAAAATTTATGATAGAAAGGGTTCTCATTTGTTTTTGAACTTTTGAATTGATAAATGATTCATGCTTATCAATTGTCAAATTTTTTAGCCATTATTTATGATACAAAGATGTAAATTGGAAACTTTTTTTTGTTTTCTTCTTTCTTTATCTCTCATAACCAAACATTATTTTGTCGTTAATTAAAATAAGAGAATGTAAATTTTTAGAAACGACAAAATTAAAAACGTGCATGAATGGTAATTTAGAAGATAGAGATGGAGAAGAAGATCATACCGAAGCCATGAGATTGAAGCTTTGTGATATTCAATGGCACAAGGGAGAATGAATAGAGAGGAAGGAAGAAGAAACAATTGAAATGTTAAAATAAAAAAAAATAAAAAAAAGCAAGAGTTTATAAAAAGGACAAGAAAAGGATCAAAGTGCAGCGCAGACGAGCTGTTTGGTCTGCGGGGCCAACTCGTCCAAGACGCGGGTGATTTGGTGTTCCTGTTCCTGTTAATGTTATCTTCAATTTTATTTTTGTTATATGGAAAAGAGTCACCTCCAAATCTCCAATAACCTCCTTCCGTTACAAAATCACTGTTAGCTATTTACGGTAAATAAATTGACGTAGTTCTAGAAGCTGCTCTTATTTATATGTTTGGATGTTATTTTTAAAAGCAATATATAAAAAAAATATATATATTTTTAGGACTCTTTTTGGTGGACAGGATAGGATAAGAGTAAGATATGATATGAGACTGATAAGGGTATGATATGATATGAGGCTGATATGATTAGCAATCTGATAAGATTACGTAGAAGGAGAAAGAAAAAATAGAATAAAATGCAATAAATACAAATATATTGGGTAGAGTGAGGATATATTGGGTAACGTGAGGATATATTGGGTATTTAATATTGGTATCCTATCTTGTTTAATCCTAACCCAGCTCCCCCCAGAGGATAAGAAATCATGTATTAGATAGGATACAATGAAGCAATAGGATAAGCTAATCATATCCTATTGACCCACCAAACAAGAGATAAAAGTAAGATATGATAAGTTATCCTATCCTATCTTCCTTATCAGGTGCTCCAAACAGGCCCTTATATTGTAGGAGAGTGTTTTTCTCTCCTACATATACATCGATTTTTGTGTTATTTTTTTTTAATCTTTTTTTTATAAATGGATGGATTCCATATATGATTGTCTCTATAACATGAGAGAACTTTTATCTTATTATTTGATATTAATAAAAAAAAACGAGGTTATTTGTTCTGAAACCAACCTTCATATGACTTCTGAGAAAAGCACTAGCAGTCCGTTTGGATGAGCTTTTTTTCTTCAAAAGTTATTTTTTTTTTAAGAAAAAAAGCACTTCTCGAAAAAAATCTGTTTGGATGTCTGCTTTTAAAAAAACAGAAGTCATAAAAAAAGTCAAAAAGCTTACTTTTTTCGGAAGCTAAAATTTTTAGCTTTTAAAAAAAGAAAAAGCCAAAAGCCAAATATTTTTTTAAAAAATCAAATATTTTTTTAAAAATCTAAATAGCTATAATTTTTGTATAAAGTACTTTTAAAATAAGGAACTCGTAAAAAGAACTTTACTGAAAACTCAATACAAACGCAACCTAGGTAGAAGTCAATTAATTACTTCACTTGAAATCAATTCCGTCCTTGTTTTCATATTTTGCCAGAAAGCAATTAATAATATGTTAATTGATGAAAGTGAACATATTTTGATGATAAAAGAAGAGGATGAAAGGGATACTTATGAATGTCACTTTGGTCAAAGTGATCAGCCAAGTGTGCTATCTTGGATGAAAAAACATGGGTTAAATAGTTTTGTATATGATTCGTTATGGAACCACTTGAGAGATAACATTTTTGAACCATAAAAGTTTTGTGCAAATTATCAAAAAAGGAAAAAGAAAGAAAGAAGAAGAGGCTTTTCTTTAAAAAAATAATAATAATTGATGTATTATCATAGCTTATTAATCTTCTGAATGACCTTTAATTTTCATCTTTCAGATAGTTTGGGTTGGTTGAAATGACGCACTAACTAATTTTGTTCATGGTAAAAAAATAAAAAATAGAGGGTAAAACCAACAAATACACGTACGTAATTTATATTCATTTAATTTATATGTTTATAAATTTTATGCGATTAAAATTATTATATTATTTAAATATGTATAATTATATGACTAAAAAAAATTAAAATTGACATAAAGTCATATGTCGCTTGATTCAATACCGTACGAATATGGTTGTAATTTTAATTTATAAATTCATCTCAAGGACCTTTGCCCTTGAGTTTAATTTGACCAATTCTCCTTAAAATTATTATATTATGCAATTACTTATCATTATAGGAAAAAATGTTTCTTGCAGATAAGTTATCTGCATTTTTTTCAAAACGACGTCGTTTTGGTATTGAAATCTTAAAAAATTATAAATATATAAACTATTATAATCCTGAAATAAATTAAAATTACAAAAATACCATGATTTTCGTCCCAATACGACATCATATTGGACTTACTGCAAATAACTTATCTGCAGTGACTGCAGAAAAAGCAAACTCATCATTATATTATTGAAGAATTTAATTTTAATATAAAATAAATTTATATTATTATTAAAGTGCATACTTATAATCATATTTTATTAATTTTAATGGTATTATAATAAATAATTTATTAATCAGGTCGTACACTTTTTCTTTAATTTTTTTTAAAAATTTATTATAATGTTAATGATTGGTCATTAATGAATATAAATTTTTATTATAATCTATTATTCATCTTTTCAAATTTTTTTAGTCATTAACGTTGAACAAAATAATTAAATAATTTTTTTTAAAAAGATTCTCTAATTAAGTAATGTTAAGATTCAACTAAATTTAAAATTATAATATAAATTTAATTATGATATTATTAAGCTTATAAGTGTTTTTCATCCAAAGGCTGTGAAAAAATATTTTTACATATCTTTTTTATATAAAAATGTATTTATTTATTTTAACGTAAATAACTTCAACTTTTAAAAAAAAAAAAAATTCCTTCTAAAAAAAATATTTTTTTTTTTAACAGAAGCCTATTCAAACAAACCTTAGATCTAAGAAGGAAAACACAAATTTGAGTTTTCCTTTCAAAAGGAGAGAACAGTGCTGCTAATCCAATATTTTGCTGCATTAGCTAAACAAAGATATTTTATCTTTAACTGTTATCAATGCATGAGATAGAAAAGAGTCACACTTAAAATCATTATACATTTTTATTATACTAACTAGTGAAAAAATTCATCTCCCTATTTTCTACCTACCACAATCCTTAATATTGAAACAAATGCAGGCCAATACAATGGAGGAGGGACTTCATTTAGAAAAAAATGAAGGCTGTCAAAAAAATAAGCCCAAATATTGAAGACTAGAATCTCTGAATCCCTAAAATGTGATTGCAGAGAAATCAATAAGGGATTTGATGAGACAAGAGAAAAACAGGTTAGGCTTCATTAAGGAGCAAAAAGAGAGACTTGAATAAAAAGGGACAATTTTATATCTATAATACAATTTGCAGATGCAGGACATTCAGTGCTGAGCATTCCATGTAGCTTTGATCACAGTTTTTTCTACAAGATAGTTCCAAGTAGCCATATATGCATGATGAACAAATAACCAATGAGTCCTAACCTGGCTCTGGGACGACTCATGAGAATCCGACCACCAGATACCCTGCACAGAGAAATTAAACCCGAACTTTAGTGTTGAATTTTAATGATAAAATATAAAAGAAAAGGTTATATTTACAAACTTTTTGTTTACAAACTCTCACAGACTACACTATGTCTGACCAGTCATACTTCAATCAAGAGTGTATGACCGGTCATACTTAGTGTTATTTATAAAAAAAATTTGTAATCGGATCCTTCCCCAAATATAAAAAGTTGAAGTTGCAAAGTTTGAAAATACTGTCATTTAAACTATTAAAATTGAATTAAAGGAAACTATTAACATTAATATAATATAGAAGGAATTACTAAATTTTCATTAAGTGATTTTAATAAAAAATGGATGCTACAATGCCACAGAATACATTTAGAGACCTTTCATATGCTAAAGGTTTTTAGCAGTTTTATCCTGATATATATTAAACAAGCACCATTATTCAGTGCTGAAACCTTCAATCCATTTATTCCAAGGAAAATGCTATTAGGAGTAAGGTGATATGTTACTAAGAGTAAGATCATTTGTTCCCGGAATAACTCTAAATTATTTATGCAGCATTTAAATTTTCCCATAGAATGAAACCACCAGCCCTGCATCATTTTCACAGTCTGGCACAAGTTTCATTTAAGGCTGTCCCCAACAATGAATCTTAAGCATCTTCTAGGTCCTACCACTCAACACAGCATTGCGTTGGTTGAGATCCTACGCAAAATATCCTCTTAAGGATTTCAGTTCTTGTGCTTTCAACATTTCAACATCTATGGCCATCTATTTTAGCGTGCAAATTTTTTATTATTGCTTACACGTTAAAATGCTGAAACAGGCAATTTCCAATACTCCTTTACCATTGTCCATTGGTAAATAAATATACAGAAAATAGCAATTTACCAGATTCCATCAATACGATCTGCAATGAGCTTTCCTTGTTTCGGTACAAATCCAGAAGTGTTCAGAGACTTGAATACATGACCTGCAAAGAAATCGAGAATTAAGTCTTCAAGTTTTCAATAAAGCAATTCACACTAATGAGAAACTCATAATTACCTTTATCCTCATCAGTATCTGCACTGTTAATTAAAGGATCAGACTCCACATTAATATCAAGTGCGAGATGGTCAGAAGATCCTTTTCGCATATTTCGCACGTGAGCAGCTGATGGGACAGGAGCTATTGGTTTCTTGCCAAGTGATCCCTGTGTAAAGAAGCAAACTCTTTATATATGAACTAACTTCGCTTAATCACTTCAATATTTACTTTTGGTAGCTAGAGGAAAAGCATTTCAACTTTGAGAATATGTTAGCGAAATGTTATATCAAACCATTAATGTGGCCTTCACCTAACCGTTTAAGCTTTTGGGTTAAATTGATTGCTTTAAACGGTATCAGAACCCGTGATAAGACAAGAGATGATCAATCAGAAAACAAATATAATTCCATCATGCGTAAAGGAAAAACAATCCCTCATAACAAACTCATAGGTCATCAGCATTGAGTTCAAGAAAAAGATAAAGCACTAGAAGATATATCTATTTTATTGTATCTCACAAGACAGAGACAAGTGTCAACTATCAAAATCACCTGAAACCATCTGTGTTATGCCAGAAAAAGGATTACCTGAATTAATTAATTTTTTGAAGTATACGAATCATTGATTAAATTTTTTAACTTAATTGGTCCTGCAGACCCAGCACTAATATTGCATCATGTAAGGAATTCAAGCATAGAAAACTATATTAAAATTTACCACCTCTTCAACTTCAGTTATCTCAGACCCAGCAGGTAATGAGGGTGCTTCAAATATGCTCCTTTCCTGGACAATATCTGGCTCAGAAGTCCTATCTTGAAGTGAATGTTCAAGTAATTTAACCTTGGTCGTTAATTCATCTATAACCTTCTGACTTCCAACTAAATTAATACCAAGTTCCTGGGCCATAGATTTTGAGTTTTCAGATTCTGAAAGAATGGCCATGATATGCTTTTCCAATGCTGGCATCAATTCCTTCATACCTTTAGATTTTCTATCTACAACCCAATCACTGGCTCCCAAAATATCCATAATTTTTTCTAAAGCAAAGGTGAGCTCCAACAATTCATTCTTGCCCATTTTTGAGTCTTCACAGTTTCTATTGAGTTGTTTGACTTCCTCTTTCAGATCCTTAATTTCAAGAGCCTTAGTTTCAAGGATTGATTGCAGCTCTTCTTTATCACGAGACAAAGTGTTTATATGATGATGCAACCTAGAAACACTATCAATAATGTAAAAGAGCTTCTTCGAAGGGGCTGAAGTATGCGGCTCCATATCAACTTCTTCAGACTCTACAATGGGGATTTGGATCCTATCTATCTTGTCAAAGAGATTTCTCACCTGAGATGCTGAAAGGAGGGAGCTTTCTGCCAATGGAAAAAGGAAATCAAATCATAAACAAGTATATCAAAATATACAAGTTAAATCAAATGCAATATGTTTAAGTCAAGAAAGATTTCAACTTTTTTTACCTTCTTCTTTTGCGAACAAAGCACTGTTCATCGATGAAATTTCTGCCTCTTTTTCTTTTAATTTTTCTTCTAGGGCATGATAACCCTCTAACCTATCCCTAAGCTCACTGAAATCACTTCGCAGTAATTGACTATCAGACTCCAGTTGCAAAACTCTGTTTTTATTTAAGTCTCTTTCATCGGTAACCAATTCAAAAGCAACAGTTGTTTCTCTCAATTTATTTTGCAAATCTTCAATTGTAGCAGCTACCTGCTCACTTCTATGTTCGAACTGCCTAATCAAAGTTTGAGCTTTTCTAGAAGCATTTATCAACTTTTGCGCGGCATCTGCATATTTGCTGTTCTTATGATGCTCTGCTTGTGAATCTGCTTCAATATTTAACTTTTCGACCTCAGAAAATGAGCCTGGCTGCCCAATATTCTTGTCAACTTCAATCTGAAGTTCACTGGTAGCATCAGTACATGCAGACAGCAATACACTGATATCGTTCTCTAAAATGGTAATAATATTTTCCTTTTCTTCTTTCAACTTCTCCATGGTATTTGCTTTTTCTTTCATATTGTCCATTTGTTCAAAAATAGTCATTATGTAGGTCTCTGTTTCCAGTATTTTTTCATGGAGAGGAGAAATAAACTCATCAATAGAATAAGAAAATTCATCAAACTTATCTGCAATGTGTTTGTTTCTCAGCTGAAATCCTTTCACAATCTTTCCAAATGATGAGATTATGGTGTCAATATCAGTGCCATTAATCTCTCTGCTGTCCAGTTCAACTTCAAAATTTTCAAGGTCATCCAAGAATGCTTTTCTCACAAGTGGATCTTCCTGGAAAAAAATAGCATATTAACAAAGTAGACAATATGTGTGTGTGTGTGTGTGTGTATATATATAGATAGATAGATAGATAGATAGATAGAGAGAGAGAGAGAGAGAGAGAGAGAGAGAGATACAATTAAAAAAATAGACAGAGCCATATTAACAAATACACCAATAGAGAGAGAAAGATATACAAAATGATTTAACAGAACCAAAAGCTTAGACGAAACAACACATATCTAATCTCAAAAGCCACGTGCATTTTCTAATGGGTACACGTTTCAAAGCATTATGCATCAATCACCATGAACTTCTTCAATTATATATGGATACATATCTCATAGTGCTCAGAAGACTTGGGTGGCATATATACGCACGTTAAATCAGTATTGAATTCACAGAGCATGAGGAAATAATAAAGACCAAAAGAGGACTATAACAATATTACCTCCATCATAAGGTGCCCATCAGAATCTTTAGAATTCATGGCAATGTGGTATCTTATTTTGTTCAGAATGAGATCCATATTCTTCAGGGTCTCACATTTCCTCTCAAAGCATTGTTTTATTTTGGGAAATAGAGTTTTGTCTTTCATATGCACCTGAAGATCATTAAGGAGTCCAATGAGCTCTAGGGACCTGCTCTCTAAGCTGCCACTCTTTCCAGCTAATTCTTCCATGCATGAATTTAACTTCAAACCAAGTGAAGATATCTCCTGCTTAGCAATTTTGTTTGCATCTTCTAGGGCAGAAATATCATCTTGCGCCTTCAATAGTGCATCTTCCAGTGATTTAATCGTTGCAGAGGCACCTACCAATTTGCCAGCATGATTCTCAGCTTCATCTTGCAGCTTCTTCAAATCATTTTCCATATCAGTCTTGACAACTTGATCGGCATTATACTTTTCAGTCAATAAATTGACATTACTCTCAGCCAGAGATAGTTTATCTTCTAGATCCTTTATGGACGTGCTGGCCTCTGCTAATTTGCTTGTCTGCCTGGCTGTTTCCTCTTTAACTCTCTCTAACTCTGTCTCTGCAGCAACTCTACCAACTTCAGCCTGCTCTTTCTTATTGGAAAGATCAAAAATATCTTTTCCTGCCTGTGATAAGGCCTCTTCAAGTGACTTAGTAGTACTACAAACTTCAGCATTTTTTTCCTTAACTTTCTGTAACTCTTCCTCAACTTTTGTTTTCTCATGTTCTAACTCTCTCTTTTCTTCAACAATTTGAGTAAGACTGTCCTCTGAAGAAGATAATCCTTGTTCAAGGGAGTTTACAGTCGCTTGGGCTTCTGCTAATTTAGTTTCTAGTATACTGGCCTGCTCCTTTACTAGCTGCAATTCTTGCTCTACTTGTACCTTAGCATCTTGGCATTCACTGACATAACCAACAAGCCACTTCACCTTTTCCATAGGTTCCCCAAAATCTAGATCAACTGGAAGAATAATACCATCAATACACTCTATCACTCTCTGTAACATGGTATTGCTCTCCAACAAGAACTGTTCAAACTGATTCCTTTCCCTTTTCATTTCCAGAAGATCAGCCTCCAACTTCGGGATGCTTTCCACATCACTGGACAAAATATTTATCTGGTCCCTGTATTCAGAAACTGCAGATTCTTGCTTCTGCAAATCAACCTTCAACTGCTCAATCTCTGTGTTCTTTTCATTTAGAATACCTTTTAGGTTGTCCCTATCTTGAACCAACCCCTTTCCTTTCTTAACTGCCATGGATAACTTATCCCTAAGCATGGCACACTTCTCCTCTGATTGTTCGAGATCTTTCAGCAGAGAACTCCTTTCTTCTTTCAGTGCTACAATTTCCTCAGATGCCACTTTCAACTCATTTGACAGCTTGTTTACATCTGATCTAATTAGCATATCTTCTTCCAGCATATCCTCATAAAGCTTTAATCCCTGATCCCTAACATACAAGAGACTTTGAATCCTTTCAAACAACTCAGCATCAATATGAGATGCTGTAGAGAAGGGACCACTCTGTCCTTTTATATTTTGAAAGCATAAATCGATGATCATAGAGGTGCTGGAAGAGAATTGATCAATCCCCTCATTTTCCAAGTTTAGGCCAGAGAGATCGACTAACATTTTTACTATCTGATCCTTCTCCAAAGAAATATGATGGTTCTTCCCAAGAAGTTCTTCATATTTGAACCTCAAATCGGTTAATTCTGACTGAAGGTAATCTTTTTCCTGTAATTCCAGCAAAAGTGAAATACTCAAGAGATCAATATTGTTACGGGATGCTTCCTTGATTGTAGAAATTTCTTCCTGTAGAATATACATATCATCCCGGGCCCTATGAAAAGAATCCCTAAGCCAATTCATTTGTGATTCAAAATCAGATGATGAAACAGGTTCTGGTAGGTCCACTAGAGATAGAGCATCCTTCAATTTGCATAACTCCAGGAAGGCACCCTTAAGTGCAATTCTGTCATCCACAAGCCATCTTAGTCTCTCTGGCATATCAAACATTTCAGGCTGATCAGGTTCGGCATGGGACAAGATTTCTTTTACTCGATCAAAAATCGTATTATTTTGTAGTAAAGAATTCTGCAGGGATGCAACCATATTTTCACTACGGGCCAACTCCTCCTTAGCAAGTTCAGCAGCTTCTAATGCAACTGACTTCTCCTGTAATTCAATTAAACATTTCTCAAGCTCACTGGATTTATCAGCCAGAGACATCTTCAGTGAATCTCGCTGCTGTACCAATGCCTTTCCTTTTGTCACAGCCATACTTAGCTTTTCTTTGGTATTAGCACATTTAACCTTTTCCTGCTCAAGTTCTATTTTCATATTTTCAAGTTCAGTATTTAATGTCCCTATCATCACTTTTTCCTTGTCAAGCTCTTCAACCAGTTTCCGATTTTCGTCTTCTAACCCAGCCAGTTTTTTGGCCAACTCTGCTTCCTTTCTTTTGAGATCCAGTAACCCACCACGAGCATCAACAAGTATGTTCCCATATTCCTGCTCTCTGGTATCCAAGCCAACCTCAGAGAAAGATTGTCCAAGTTGATGAATTTCAAGAAGCATCTGATTATACTTTGCAATTAAAAGCTCAGTGCCTTCCTCAATATAAACTATTTTCCCATTCATAGAATTATCCAATACTTGCTCTTGATTTACAACTGTTGCAAGAGAGGATATCGTCTTATCTATCACAGTCTCAATATTACGATCCTTTTCAAGCTGAGTTTCTGAAGAAACTTGCAAACTCTCATTGGATACCCTTAACTGGGAAACCTTTGCATTAAGATCCTCTATCTCACGGTCCTTCACAGATAGAAGTCTGCGAAGATCACTTATAATGGCTTCACTGTTTGGTCGTTCTTCTGAAGCAGTTTTCACAAACTCCAAACATTCTTGAATCATCTCCCTCAATGCAACATCAGTCACTTCCCTAACTCCAACTTCAGCTTCATTTGGCAATGACTGTTGACAAGTCAGAGCCTTTAGCCGACGATGAAGATCAATCACTCCTTGGACAACAGTTTCTCTTTCTTCCTGCAACACCCAAAAAAATAAAAAAAGATCAGTGATTGATGATAAATTTAATCTGTGCAAGCTAAAACTATTCTTAATCATAAACCACAAACCTGGTATTCATGCAAAACACTTTCTTTCTCAGCAACAGCCTTCTCCAGCGTATGGCGCAGCTGTTCCACTTCCAGCTGGCCTGTGGGGTAATCATCTCCAACCCCATTTCCCAGTTCAACAAATTGACTCTGTTGTTGATGCAGAACTTCATTTTCCTCCAACTTTTCATCTTCATTTCCGGCAACAGTTGCTTCTTCTTCCTTTTGCCTACCATCAAATGTTGTTAGCTCATCAGGGCAATCAACAAACATGTCATCTCTGGCAGTATCCTCTGTAGATTTTCCATCTTCAGCGTCCACCAAAACTCCATCTGTGAGATCAACACGCTCAACCTGCTTCACTCGCTCGCATTGATCAAAAATCAAAACTTGGCATTGCCCCAATTTTCATGGCTCAGGTAATTAATAATTGGTAACTGGTAGGTACCTGATCTTGATAAGTATCAGTAGTAGATTCGGTGATCCCATTTGGTTGGATTACATGGTCGTGCCCCATATGAGGACCCGAATTCGAATCCGAATCCGCTTTCGGAAGCTGCTCTGCTACATGATTCTCAGACATTTCAATTCCTCAACATCCAACTACCGATTCGGATCTGCAAATTCAATTTTTTTAAAAAAAACTTACAAAACAAGAATAATAACCTAGAAAGTATTAAAATCAATTGAATTCAAAATCAAATCTCAACAAATCAATTAAATCTAAAATCAAACAAACGAACCCGAAAATTTATTGAAAAAAGAAGGAAAAAACCGAAACCCTAAAATAAAATTAGCTTCGAAAATCTGATATAGCAGAGTGAGTGCCAAGCAAACTGAAAAAAAAAAAAAAAAAAAAAAAAGCGTACCTGTTAAGACGAGGAAATTAAGATTGTAAGAAAAATAAAAAATAAAAAACTGAGAGTTTTTTATTTTTTTTTTATTTTTTAAGGACGGCGTTATTATGGTTAGACATGATGGCACTGCAGATCCTGAAACTGCTACATGGTAAACGGCAACGCTTTGCAAGACTCGTCGTTGACCATTTCGCTGTTTTCATACTGCAAACGACACCGTTTGGAAGAGGTAAGACCGTAAGACGTAACTTCGTTTGAATTTGTTGGCCAAACGTGGCTGCGTTTGCTCTTCTAAGTCTTACCATTGATTGCAACACACTTTATTTGGCTCTTTTACCCTAGGGTTTTTATTCCTTTGATTTACCAATTTGGTATAAGGTTCAAGATATTTACGAATGAGGGGTTATTTAGTTACGCGAAGCGAACTCAGAGTCACTGAGTGCCGCTATCAACTTCTCGCGTCACTCACAACTTTTTTTTTTTTTATTGAGTGCCGCCCTCCTCCTCTGAGGCACTTACAGAATTGTGCCAAGTGACACAATCTGGTTACTCCTATTACCGTGAAATTTCAGAAAGTCATAACTTTTGACTCGGGTATTCAAATCAGATAATTTTTTTTTTTGATTTCACATAACTTTTCGAGATCTACCCAATGACATCTCATTTGATATATTTTACCTTTCATTAATATAGTTCAAATTTGCAACACTAATTACACTTTTTTACAGATTTGAATTATATTTGTGAGAGATAAAATATGTTAAGTGAGATGTCATTGCGTAGATCTCGAAAAGTTATGTGAAATAAAAAAAAATCATCTGATTTGGATACTCGAGTCAAAAGTTATGGCTTTCCGAAGTTTCACGGTAATAGGAGTAACCAGATTGTGCCACTTGACACAATTCTGTGAGTGCCCGGGGAGGGGGGCGGCACTCAATAAGAAAAAGTAAAAAATAAAATAAAAAAGTATGAGTGGCGCGGGGTTGGTAGCGGCACTCAGTGACGCTGGGTCCCCCTCACATCACTAAATGACTCCATTCATAAATACCTTGATCCAAATACTAAATTGATAAATTAAAATCACAAAAAACCCCGATTGGTCAAAGAGCCCACTTTATTTCCCACCTTTTTTGCGTTTTTGCTACGGAGAATATTATTTTTATGCAACATAAGATAATATCTCTTTTTTACATATTTATTGATTTTTGTATAGTTTAATTTTTTATTTTTTTATAAATGAGTGAATCTCATCTATGATTGTTTCTATAATAAAAGAGAATTATTAATTACAAAAACAAAAAGAGAACTATTCACCTACAACATATTAAATTAATAAAGCCCTTTTGTTAAATGGTCTTGTCATTACTGTGCTTACAATGGATTGGGTTGCCTTGTCTGACACTTAATTCGTATAAATATGATTTAATGAATCAGACCAGGTAATCAGGAATTTCCATAATAATACGTATTACCCTTAGATAATGTAAAATCTCCTTATTAATATTGCATTGAAGCTACTGTTTATAATTCTTTCTTTTTTTTAATGATCATTTACATCTAGTTAGTATTTCTCATAATGGACAGATCTTTTTAAATTTACGTAAGATATAAATTTAAAAATATATTAGTTAATTAAAGTTAAATTTTAAAAGTAGACATAGAAAAATAAAATTATAGCAAATATTTATAATAAATTTATAAAAATTAAGTTTAAATTTTAAAATTTAAAATGACTTGTATGATTTTTTTAAAATATAAAAATAAAGTTAACTGTTTTAAAAAATAAATTTAATTTTAATTTAATTTTTTTTCTTCTAAAAACTAATGTACCTTAGTTTCTTTCTCAAATATATCAAACTTAATAGCTGAAAAATTTGAGCTTTAATCAATATTATTAAAATTGGACCAAACCAACCCGTATAATCTAGTTATTAAATCAGCCATGCAATCAAATCGATTCTTAAAAATTGTTATAAATTATTTTACCAACATTACATTCCTAGGACTTTAACTTAACAAAAATATGTTCAATATTAACCACTAAGCCACACCACTATATTTTTATATTATTTTTATTATTATATTTATTACATTTTTTATACATATTTAATTCAACTTGTTAAACTAGTGATCCATGAAGTTGGGAAAATGTGTGTTTGTTCTAATTTTGGCATGCACTTGTGTACGAGCATGCGTTTTCTTGAGCGCTCGAGTGCTAGTTATTTTTAAATTTGTTCGTAAACGCATGTTTAATCATAAAAGTAAAAAAGCATATAACTTTTATATTTGAGTTAAAATTTTCATACTAAATAAAACAAAATAAGAGGAATGTTATTTATACCAATCTAATAGTTATAATTTATTAAAAATTAATAATTAATTAATAAATATAACCAAATAAATTATAATCATTAAATTGATGAAAATCAACGATTAAAATTTTTAATCATTAAATTTACGAAAATCAACGATTAAAATTTAATTATAAGAGATTGTAAACAAAAAGAAATTATAAAATAATACTATAAATTTATGTTTAAAATAAAGGTTTTTATATATAAACTATTTCACTTCATATCCTCTGTTAAACAAAATTAATTTTTTAAAACTAAAACCATCTGAAGAATTTACAAATGCTCATTCAATCACACGAGGATGGCATGGCACGAGTAGGAACAAAATTGGGTAGGTGAAAATGATTTTAAAAACAGCAATATATAAATCTTGATTCAAACTTTCAAAGAGTCAACCCGTGATGCTATCTAACAAATAATATTTAAAATATATAAAAAAAAAAAGTAAATATCTTTTTTAGTCCCTGGCAATATACACGAAGTCATTTTCAGTCTCTAACAATAAAAAAGGGACAAACTGGTCTCTAAAATTACAAAAAAGAGACTACGTTCATCCTTCTGTTAACTCCCACCTAACGGCCCAACTAACGGTGCACAGCTGGCACGTTAGTTTGCTGACGCGTCTTGGATGTGGGACACCGTGGAAGACGAGACGACGACGTTCATCCTTCATTGTTTTTCTATGCAGTCCAATTTTGCAAAACAAAAGTACATTACATCAGAAACAGGAGTGCAATCCATTTGTTCATCACAAAGTAATTAAACTAAATTTCATCACAAAGTAAAATACTCCTTCTTGGCATTTTATTTCAAAAAAAGTCAGTCACATAATATAATCCCTTCTCAGTTGGCTCATGCACTACTCTCAGGTCATATACAGCAGCATGTCATTTTCTTGAGGCAGGCTTTGGTGGCCTAAAATCAGGTGTGCTCATGAAGGCCAATAATCTGCTTCATGTGCCACTGGTTGCTGCATTCATTGTTTCATTACTCAACAGCTCATTTGCCTGTTGTGGATTTGATGGAGGTGGGCTGCTTCCTCTCAAGTTGCCTTCATGTGGCTGAGAACTACCAAATGCTACAGTCCAGTCAACTGTCATGCATTGCAATTATCAACAATCATTTACCTGATTTTTTCTTTGATTTTTCTCTTTATTTAAATATCAATAATCATGCAATTATCTTTTATAGAAAAATAAATAGTATAAATATAATGCTACACTACTGAAGATATTATTCGTAAATCGTGTAACGCTATGTCTTATACAGACTAAGAGAATTAAAGCAGTTCATAGTATTCTAGGGATCGTAAAAGTTGTTTGCAAGATCCAAGAATTCCTTTTAACAAAGTGAGAAACTTAATTAGCATTGAAAAAGAAACGAATAATCGTTAATAAGGTCGAAACTTCAGTTAGAAACACAAACTTCATTGAAATAAAATGCCAAGAAGGAGTGTTTTACTTTGTGATGAAATTTAGTTTAATTACTTTGTGATGAACAAATGGATTGCACTCCTGTTTCTGATGTAATGCACTTCTGTTTTGCAAAATTGAACTGCATAGAAAAGCAATGAAGTCATGTGCCTATTTTTCTCTGGTTAGGGACCAATAAGGGCCCTGTGCTTTTTGTCAGGGACTAAAAACGTCCTCGTGCATTTTGACAGGGACCAAAATAGCCCTCGTGGTTTTGACAGGGACCAAAACGTCGTTGTCTCGTCTTCCACGGTGTCCCACATCCAAGTCGCGTCAGCAAACTAACGTGCCAGTTGTGCACCGTTAGTTGGGTCGTTAAGTGAGAGTTAACGGAAGGATGAACATAGCCTCTTTTTTGTTATTTTAGGAACCAATTTGTCCATTTTTTATTGCTAGGGACTGAAAAGGACTCCGTAAATATTGCCAAAGACTAAAAAGAGTATTTACTCTAAAAAAAATTCATATTCCTTCGCACCAATAATAAAATTTACCTCAAATGGTTATGCACACGTTAACATTTCCAACATACAACACAATCACACGGATTCATATTCTCAACATCACTTTGTTTCAAAGTGTAACACAAGTAGAATAAGAATTATGGATCCTTATTTATATCTTCATTAGCTTCTTAGAAAACTTTAGCTAGCTACTAGAACTCAAACAAGGAATTCCAAGTTAATTGGAAGAGCAATGTCTACAATGGACATATATCACAGGAATAAGAAGAGTGGATTTTTCTGGGCTAAAAATCCAGAATTACTCTCACCACTTGCCAGAACTGTGATGAAATGACCATAGTATTTTCTCTGTTTTAACCAGACTCTATTCACATTTGCAGGTCTGGACTTTACTATCTGTACATTTTTTTTTTTGTTCTTACTTGGTAAAAAATTAAATAAGGTATTCATAATACATTAGGAAAAGTGCATCTGGGTGATCTTTAGGCAGCTTGTTGATATAAAGGTAAAAACGCAACAAATCCTCCTTAGAAACTGTTTCAGTATCAACAACATCTTCATTACAAGTTAGTACCCATAGATCCTCCGAATTTACTCTCCTCAAACTACCACGGCAAAAAGGACAAGACTCTGACTTTCTGTTCCTACAGGTTGAAAAAAGTCCAACAGAAAAGTGTTAAAAGTGATAAACCATTGGCATATAAATTTGCAAATTGACAACATAGGATAATAAACAATGTGATTTGATTAGTGATTACCACTTGCGGTAGCATTTGATACACATGGCATGACAGCAATTAGGCAAAACCATTTTGGTACAAGGCTCTAAGCAAATCCCACATTCATCTTCTCTTTGAAAATCGACATTGGTTAGTTTCCCATCACCTTCAATAACTTTCTTGCCATAGCTTGAACCTTCTATTATGCTTTTTGAGTGCCCTTCTTCAGAATTCTCCAACTTCTCAAAGCTACCATGAAGCCGCTGAAGAGATGGCAATATAACGGCTAAAAGTTCAATTTTTTGATGACATAAACACAAAGTGAGGAATAATCAGTCATGGTAGCCATAAATGATTACACTTTTTTGTGTAAGGAAATAAATAAAAAGGTACTTTTTCCAAGTAAATTGTTCACGCACCATAGAAGTCCCCTATGGTTGCCTTCCTTCCATGACTAGACAAGTTTGATCTACCATCATTTTGTACCTTTGGTGAAATAGGAAAACCAACAACAGCAAAATAAAAACATGAATCAATTATAAGTATTGGTAAACCTGTCCAAAACAGTCAAACAGAAAAGGAACAACACAATACCAAATATCTTTTGCATCAAATGCTAACAAAGAAATGGATGAACTCCATCCATGAACTCACCTTGTATATAAGTACGTGAAAGAGGTTGAGATACCTATGCAGAAAGCCTGCACAAGAACAATCCATCCATTGTAGAAATAATATAAAGAAAGGAGCCAAATGATTGTAAACCAATTTCATTTGAAGAAGAGTCCCACCCTTGGTTCTGGGAATTGCAGCAGCCCTAGAAGGCACAAACCCATAATTCAAATTCAGTGGGGGAGAAACCAAAAAAGTAAAATACAAAAAAAAAAAAAAAAAAAAAAAAAAATCACAATCAAACTGATAACCAAATTCCTATTATGAGTAACAAATTCAACGAACATGTATATAAGTTGATTATTTTCATCTCATAAAATCAATCTACTAGAAAACAATTAAAGGCAAATAATCAACAATTATGTGTTAACCCATCTTTTTCATAGTACCCAAAACATGTCAAAAAAGGAAAGTTGATAAATTGATGAGAGAAAATAAAGGGTATGAGAAAAAATTAAACTCACAAAGCATTGGCATGCTGTATATCAGCCTCCAGAACTTTGAGGGAATCTTGGTAAGGTAACCGGGAAAGTTGGTATGGCATCATTTCCATCTTTCCCTCTTTGCCTTTACTTTGAGAAAAGATGAAGAAGAGAATCAACTGGGTCACAGAACACACAGAGAAAGAGAGGGATAGAAGGGAAATTATTCCTCTTTCTATGAGACTTAGTAAAGACTCAAGAATCAACTTGGGTGAAGGTGATTGAATAATCTTGAGGACCCTTATCCTAATAACCACCAAAAAAGGAAAATCAAGAAGCAGATAAGATACAAGTGAGGCAATTCAATTGATGAAGAGAAGAAAAATGATAGCTTTTCAATGTTTCTCTCCCCAAGTTTCAACCTTTTGGGGGGTGCTTATATGAGTGTGCTTTGGGTTTTGGTTTTTTGGGTGTTGCGGTGGGTGAGGTTAAGGTATGCCGTATAACAAACGATGCGTTGCGCTACGTTCTTTCCCATGATGATGAATTGAATTGATGACTACGAAATGAGATAATACCTACGAGATGAGAATCATACGATATACGAGACAAGACAATAACTTGTGTTTGTTAAGAAACTCACTATGTTATTTAATGTCATTGTTCTTTTTCTCTCCTCATCATTGTACGGCCACGGCTAAGTTATCTAGGTTAGGTATAGTAGTCTTTTCCTTTTTCGTATTCTATCCTATTTTAGTTTTATTTATTATTTAAATTTAAATATATAAAAGTGAGAGATTATAATTATTACCTCTTTTTCTTACTACCAAATTTTAATTGTTGATTTTCGTCAATCTAACGATTGTAATTTATTGGGTCATATTTATTAATTAATTATTAATTTTTAATAAACTACAACCGCTAGATTAATGAAAATCAACAATTACAATTTGGTTATAAGAAATAATAAGAAAAAGAGGTATTAAATATAATCTTTTCTAGTATAAAATATGGATTTGATGTTTGTCTTTTAAGAGATATAAATTATGTCATTTTAGGAGAGAGATAAACACAAAGAATGAAAATTATGCGAGAGAAAGTGAATGATTTTTTAATTTAAATTTTAAATAAAAAAATATTTTTTTGTGTCTATCTCTCTATTAAAATAACATAATTTTATATCATTTAAAATATAATTAGTATTATACAATACAAATTGTCACGGGTTGTTAACTTGTTATAGTGATTTCAATTTTTGATACTATACATAAAGTTTGAGAAAACATTTTTTTATGTTCTAAGAATTATTTTCTTTTATTAGTGATGTTTCAATTTTTGTGTGATATTTTTTTTTCTATTTTTTAATAGATGTGGACTGCATACAAGATATGTTTATAATATAAGAAAATTTTCTAATAAGAAAATTGAAACCATAAAATTTATTTACGAGATATGCAATCTATTTCTCTATAGAAAAAATTAAAAAAAATTCTAAATAAAGAATATACACAAACTGAAAATGAGAAAACATTGACTTAGGGTCTTCAAACTATTGGTTTGGTTGTGAAGAGAAAATAAAGACCAGTTCCTTTTGCGTTAGATGAAAATTCAAATTATAATAAAACTATAAAAGTCAATTTAATACTTCCGAAGGTCAATGAGGATCTTTTGCAAACAAGTTGAAGTTAAATAAATCTTCAAATCAGCTTCTTCTTTTTCATTTCACATAAAAGATTTATATGTATCTCACTCATTTTCTTTTTGAGCACGCATGGGTTTGATGCTCAATAGAAAACATTATGAGATCACCTGCTATTGAATATTCTAGATGGACTGCCATTACTTATTACATTATATTATTATGTTTTTAGGTGCGCTAATTAGGTTTCTGTGATATATATATATATATATATATATATATATATATATATATATATATATACACTCAATCAAAATGAGGTCAAATCCACTTATTAAAACTCTAGACTCGTCTAGATGACAAAGATGACTACATATTATAATATTCATGACTTTTTCAAATGAACTTTCGCTTTTGTTAGTTTGAACTATTATTGTTCTAGCCATAGCTATATTATGCTCAATTAATGCGACAGCGATGAAGGAGAATTATTGGCATTGTTTCAACTTTCTAGTAATCAATTTATTCTCACTAGTCACATCATGCTAATTTTCGGCCCAAAGTGAGGGGGTAAAAACAAGGGACCAACACTTACTTGGGAATGCCACTCCATTGGCTCTGTTGTCACAATTTATATATCCTACTTCAGTCTCATTCGGTAGGCAATATTGGGATTTCCAAATATTTGAACAAGTATATATGGTTATACGAGTTTTATAAGAATTATGTTGTAGGAAAAATGATTGTATAATGTTATAGAGATTCTTTTTGTGTGCCATAATTTTATTTTATTTTTTGCTTTAAAAAGTGTTGGCTCCATAAAATATTATGTGTGTAGGAAAATTTTTCTGGTCATATTAAACGACAAACTAAAACTTCTATGCTTATCCCTGTATCAGCACACAACACACATTAGGTTATTTAGAGATTAGTTAGTAATTAGTTAGATACACATGTAATTATTTAGTGATTAGTAAAAGGTATATGTATATCAGTATTGGGTTATTTCGAGATTAGTTAGTAATTAGTTAGAGAGACATGTAACTTGTTAGTGATTAGTAAAAGGTATATTAGTCTTGTATAATTTTATTAAACCCAAGTGGTCATCAACTCAATTGGGATCCGGGTGAATAGATCATTAGTTGAACCGTTTAAATTAAATTTATATATAGATATATAATAAATATATAAATAGAAATAATATAACAACAAAAATAACCTGACTTAGTGGCTAGCACCGATTGAACTTGATTTATAATTTATTCACCATTTCTTAACCAGATTGTTGCATAACCAGTTAATTGATTGAACCAAATCTATTAATTATCCGGTTTCTTGTCTGACCGGTCGGTCAGACCGGTTTTAATAACATGTCTTATATCATAAACATTCTATTATATTATGAAAATTTCAATTTTTTCCAATTTCCTCTCAATTCTCTCATTGGCTTTTGTCAGAAGGCACTTTCCTTTTCCTTTCCAGTTTACAGATAACCAAATTAAATAAAAATAACTTGTTAATTCTTGCAACAAGCCACATGCAGATGAAGAATATTACAGTTTCATAGGTTCTAAGATTTGAAGGCATCTTGTCACTAGTCAGTGAGTGTCACTGTGGTATAAACATATTAATAGTGTAACCATTGACAAAAAGGTGAAGGAAAATAATGACAAGTAATGTACAAAATCTACCCACATAAGGTACTATGATTAGATAAAGAAAAAAGCAAAAAAAAAAAAAATTATCTTGCTGAAGGGAGGCAACCATTTGACAAGTCAGGGCTCTCAATTTCAAGAAAGCTTGTAAGTAAAGTTTTCCGTGAAGATTGTGGTTTTGAACTACATGAAGATGATGATAATGTTGGCTCACTATCTGTCCCTTTTTCAATCTTAGAAGCATCTTGTATAGCCAAAATGACTTCTTGCATCCTTGGCCTTGAGGCACCATGTTGTTCTACACATTGCATGGCAATTTCAGCTACCCTCCAAATTGACTCAGTTTTGACATTCCCAACTAGGGAAGGATCCATTATGCTTACTACATCTCCTTTACGAATTAAGGATCTTGCCTGCAAAACATGTAAAAAAAAATTAAGTAGGATAGGTATTAAAGTCTGCAACAAAATTTTAAAAAGGAAGCAAACTGGAATAGTGGTAAAACTGTTCCTTCATGACTGAAAGATCATGAGTTCCCTTTTCAGGAAACAGCCTCTTTGCAATTATGCAAGGGTAAGGTTGTGTACAAGAATTTCTTCCACCTCACACTCGCTAGTCGAGTTTAACGGAGAGTGGTTTTTTATGCAATTATGCAAAAGTAAGGCTGAGTATAAGGATTTCTTCCACCCACACTCGCTAGTCGGGTTTAAAGGGGAGTGATTTTTTATCTGCATACAAGAATTACCTCCACCCCACACTCGCTAATCGAGTTTAAGGAGGAGTGGTTTTTAGTATATTCCTAGCAACATATCTTCATATTGTTTCAGCTTCTGGTTTGGCAACCTTTACCGATGCTAACTTTTCAACTTTGGATTGTTCAAAAGCAAACATACCCAGTGAACAATATTCATTTCGGAACCATAATCTTCTGATGAAACAGGTTTTCTTCCAGATATCAGTTCTAGTAGAACAACTCCAAAACTGTATACATCACTCTTTTCAGTCAATTGCTGATTTGCATAGTACCTGTTTGGGGGAGGAAAAAAAAACTGAGCTCAACAAGTTCAGGCAAAAAAGATATTGTTGATCATGGACACATGAGATCCATGGCTTACTCAGGATCCAGGTAGCCTACAGTTCCACGTGCAACACTTGATATATGAGTTAAATCTTCTTCAGCTAGTCTTGAGAGTCCAAAATCTGAAACTTTTGCTCTCATATTGATGTCTAGGAGAATATTGCTTGTCTTTACATCTCGGTGAATGATACTAGGATTGCATCCTGTGTGTAAGTATTCAAGACCTACAGAAATTGAAAATTGCTCTTTAACTGTTAACTTGGAAGTGAATTTCTGAAATTACTTGTGGACCAATAAGTTAGTCATTAATCATCAACCTTTAGCTGAATCTTCTGCAATTCGAAGTCGAGCTAACCAGTCTAATTGCTTCTGATTTGAGCATTCTGTCAAAACATTGGAGTTTATATCAGGATTAGAATTCTTACTACTAGGTAAATAGATGAATGCTAGGGGTGTGGAATTAGACCATGAATGTGATCCCGTAAAGTGCCATTGTGCATATACTCATAAACCAGAATATGCTGATTTTCTTCTTCACAATATCCAATCAGAGGAACCAAGTTTCTGTGATGAATTCTTGATAGGAGAGCTACCTGCATTTTGTGACTTTACAATCAATGAGCTGAAAATTAATATTTTCTCATATTTTTCTAGTTGCTCTTAGCTATTAAGAAATTCATGTTCTAACGTATGTCTTTTGCTGTTAGACCTTAGCTGGAATTGAGAAGGTTTCAAAGTCTCAATTTTTTAAGCTGTTAGAGCAGTGACATATTTGCATCTTGAATAAGTAGTGCAAAACAACCAATTCAACCTAAAAGATTAAGTTGTTAAGTGAAGGTCCATCAATGGTTTTATTTTATATCTGCTAGCACAGGTATACAATCAATACCTCTTTTATCTTGATAATTTACATGGTATCAGAGTCTCGTGTCTTGGGTTCAATCCTTACCGCCCCCACTTTCTCTTGTGGAATCTTCTTAGCACAGGTAGGTGGGTCTGTGCATTATCCACCCTTCAAGCCCGATGGTCTCTCGTGTGAGGGCGCGCGTTAGAGTATAATATAAACCATTAAAAATATCCTCACCCAACACCTTAAGGTTTTGGGTTGAAGTGGTTCTTTACAATATCTCTTTTACACATACCCTCGCGCAAGAGCTTATTGGGCTTGAAGGGTGGACAATATACAGGCCCTTTCTATCTACATTAATAAATTCCGTAATATTAATTATTTGTTAATAGAATGAGGGGCGATAATGATCGAACTTGTGACCACTTAGTCACAAAGGCTCTAATACCATGTAAATCAACCAGTTCAACCTAAAAACGTATACTGTTAAGTGAAGGTCCATCAATGATATTATATTAGATTTCTCTAATATGTAGAATGCTTTTGTGACTTTACAATCAATGAGCTGAAAATCAAGATTTTCTCATATTCTTCTGGTTCCTCTTAGCTATTAAGAAATTCATATTCGAAAGTAGGTCTTCTGCAGTTAGACCTGAGCTGGAATTAAGAAGGTTTCATAGTCTCAATTTCTTAAACTGATAGAGCAGTGATATTTGCATCTTGAATACGTAGAATGCTAAGGAAATTCAAGGAATGCAATGCTTTTAATTAAACTGCAGCTGAAAATTTATGATAGGACACTGATAGATTGATTGTACAAAACTAAATCTCAATCAGGATTCAAATATGGAAATGCTACCTCATTCACAAATTGCTGGTTCCCATGGCTTGATGGATCAGTCATAATCTTAACTGCCACCTCTTTTCCATCTCTCATTTTCCCATAGTAGACTGATCCAAAGCTTCCTCTGCCAATTTTCTTTGAAAAATTATTAGTAGCTTCTTTCAACTCTGAAAGCGGCATATAATAAGCAATACCTTCATCCATTAAATTCCCACCCCGAGCAGATGAGTATCCAGTTAGAGGTTTAGTGCTACTGCGTCCAGAAATACCTGACAAGGCACAAGAATACTTTGATGGTAGAACTTGATATTTGTCAAGTTAAAAAGTATTAGATTTGACTTTGTTGATTAACCTTTTTCATCACGTTTCTGTTGAGATGTCTTTCTCCGCAGATTATGCAATAGCACCAAACTTGTTAAGAACAATATGAATAGAATCCCTAGTACTCCAATAGAAATTCCAAGCATCAAGTGAAAATGCTTCTTGTTCCCTTTATGTAGTCCAGGATTATCATCATAGCTGGAAGAGAAAATGAATGTCTGTTACTTCAATCTGGGTACTAAACTATGTAGAAAAGATCCTCGTCCTATTATATTCATACTGAAGTTATTTTTAATGTAAATTCAATGAATGTTTAGCATCTGCACTTAAAATGACTTAATACAAGAAAAATTATGCTGTTACTGAGCATACTTACTTGAAAATGATTTTTCCAGATACTAACCCTGCTGGTATTTCCCCATTAAATGAGTTATTCTGTATGAACCTGTCATAGATGCACAGATGCTGCATGATTAATGAATATCTGAGGGGTAACAATTATGTTCAGTTGAAGGAATTCAGGGCTAACTAGGAAAATGCTTCAAGTTGTTCTGAAAGTAGAGATGATAAACATTGATGATTAAGTGCTACTTACAGTGCTTGTAAACTTGGCAAACTACCCAAGTAAGATGGTAGTGGACCAGTCAATTTGTTGTTCTCTAGATGGCTGCATGTCATTAGTTGAAAAAACGAAAATAAGAAAAAAAAGGAGCTTAGAAAGAAGGATGTTTTTCAAAATATTGATTCAACCTCAACCCCTCAGAAAAAAGGGTATGTGTGAAACTACAGAACTTACACAATCTTTAGATTGATAAGATTACTCATATCAGGTAGTTGTCCAGTAAGCAAGTTGCCATCTAACCACCTAAGAAAACACAAAAGAATTACAAAAGAAACCACATGAAAAGAATAATAATAATAATAAGCATTCTTATTCTGAAGGATGATTTACTTACAACTCTGTCAATGCTTCCATGTTGTTGAGCTCACGTGGGATTTCACCCTTCACATTCCTTCTTGACAGGTTTCTAATACAAAGTTATTACCATTAGTAAAAATTTGTACTACTTGAACTTCCGGTAAAAATTCATGTAAAGAACTAATTCAACCCAAAAGCTTAAGCTGGTGGGTGAGGACTTTTTAATGGTTTTATATATCTCAACACGCCCCCTCACACGAGAGCCCACTAGGGTTGAAGGGTGGACGATGCACAGGCCCACCTACCTGTACGAAGAAAGAAATTCCACTATAAAGAAAGTGGGGGGCAGTGCCGGTAAAGATCGAACCCGGTACACCGAGGCTATGATACCATCTAAAGAACCAATTCAACCCAAAAGCTTAAGCTGATGGGTGAGGGCTTTTTAATGGTTTTATATATCTCAACAATTCACCATGGCAAAATTTTAGGTGAAGATTAGAAATGTTTGATGATAATTTTCCATCATGCTTCTGCCTAATTTGTTCTCCAACTATAATTATACCAGTAACTCTCATTAACTTTTTGAATTCAACATAAAATGTGTTTAAATCTGCTGTCAGAGATGGCAATTCACTAGACTAGAAGTTGGCATGAAAGGTATGGAGACTTTACATCTTTGTAATTCTAGGAGGGGTAGTGGTACTACAATTTACCCACTCCCAGGGTGTTGGAACACAAGGATCGCCTTCGTTCTTCAGCACACTTTCAGAAGACAAGGAGCTAAATGCATTTACAACATTTGCTGTAAAAGAAAAGTATGGTTAGCAATATGTTCAATTGATAGAGCAATGAAATTGTTGAAAGTTACTCAAATGATTTGACCTTTGTTGTAATTACATATCCATATTAGCTATGTAATACCTGCACCAAAAGATCTATTTTCTCAAATATATACTGACATTAAGAACTTACAATCTTGCCTGTCGGTCTTTGAAGCAATTTGTAAGTATTTGCTTATTTCCATTGCATTTAGAAGAGGTCCTCTAGTAGAATCCCGGGTCTTAACAAAGTTGAATGAAAGAACAAAATCCAGACTCACATTCATGTAACTTGGTTCATAAAGAGTGTAACTCCCATTAGCATTCTCAGCTATGTTCACCACTGCATTGCTATAGTCAGCTATATAAGGTTGCTCCAATTTGAATTTTCTAGTCTCATTCTTACCCAGATCTTGAATCTCCGCGAAATACGCGTAAGCTCTAGCATAGGCAGGGAAGTCTTCCAGGTTTAATCTGTAACTAAGTTCTCCTTTTGTGCCAACAACTGCAGTTTGCATCACTTTAACAGGTGGATGTTCTCTTGTCTCTATGTCTATGTTCTTTGTTGTGTTAATTCTCTCTGTGCCTGAGGCTACCCCAACAAGATAATTTTGTCTTTTAATAAGATCAGAATCCCAAATTCTATCATATGGGTCATCTGGATACCTGATAAATATTTGTCAACAAATCAATAAATAAATCAAGCTGATAGCACCCAATATTTGGATTTTCAGCCATGCTGCAAAATTTTAAATCTAGGTTCTGTTGGTTTTTTGTTCTCTCAGTGAAATGTTTGAAAACCAAAAACTACAGCAGATGTAGAAAAGAAAACACTATGAGGTGGAGCTACCAGACCTTACAGCATCCTCGCTTGGAGCACCAAAGTTAATTCTTGCAGCCACTTTCAAGAAGAAATCATCCTCAAAATCAGTGGCATACATAGAAAGATTCAAGGGTCTAAGCTCAAGGGTAGATATGAAGGGAGAACCAGTTGTAGCACAGCACATGCAAACATCAATTGAGTTAGAGGGTGCCCTGAAGATCATTTCCTTTACATATATTCTTGAAGCATCATATATTGACACAGTAGCCCATTTTGTTGCATCCAAGTAGAGCTGAAACTGAGGGTATGTGTCTCCATTTTCCAAGCTTCCATACTGAAACGTTGCTCTTACCAGATACCTTCTTCTCTCCTCAGTGCTAAGTGTATAACAGTATTTCCTGCTATCTATAGGAAAGTCTCTGCGTCTCTTGTACTGAACCTTGTTTCCATTGGGATTTTGGATTTCCACTTGCATGCCATGGTTCATGATCTCAGAATCTGAAATCCATGAAAGCCCTGTGCTTGTATCTGTGTAGTTGCTTGTGCCTCCACAGTCAATACTGATAAATTCTGCATCCCAAGTCAATTATCTCACAGATTTAGAGCCCCATCATGGTTCTGTTTTCTTCCTTCTATCATAAAAATGACATGGTTTCCACAGAATAAACATATTCTACTTAGAAATTATGTGTTTTTAATTGAAAATGAGTTAAAGTTTTGGCATGCATGGTTGCTTGAACTGAAAATGAATTCAAAACTAACATCCTAAGTTGTTGTCTACTAAAGAAACATACCTTGAAGTTGGCAAACAGCATATGATGTTAGAAGAGAAAGTGTAACCAGAAAGAGAGAAAATAAACCCATTGGAGTTAGGAAAGAAAACTAATAATTTGCATCAAGAATTTTGTGTGATTGTTGACATTAACTGCTTGTTTGAGTTCAGCATCTCAACCAGCTTTCTCCCACTTAGCTTTAACTTTATCGATTGATAAGTTTGTTGATTGTTCATTCACGTTTGTAACTTTATCTGATGTAGGAATCTTCTTTTTCTTTAAGAAAATAAGAGTTCATGTTCTCCTTTTTTTCTCTTTACGAAAGTGACACACAAGGCACAAGCTCAATATTTTAGGCCCACTCACTTGTTTTCACTCTAAGAAGCTCCCAAAAAAACAAGACTACTTGGGTACAATGAACTCTATTGGGGCTATACGACAACATGAACAAACATATGTCATGTTGTATCAATCATCTTGCCATGCACTCCAACATTATTATCAGATCCATGGATTTGGTCTCTTTTCTTTGTTATTAAGAATTCACAATAGTTTAAGGGTTCATTGGATGGTAAGAAAGAACTTGTGTCGTTTTAGTGACTTACACAAAGTTTAATTAATAAGATTTTGTATAAATTTGAAAAGTTTTTTTTTTTTACTTTACACATCAGTGATGTGACTGAGGAGAGAAAAAAAAAGTAACTTTTCAAATTTACATAAAGTCTTACCGATCCAACTTTCTGTAAATCGCTTAAAAGAACACAAGTTTGTATACTTCTTTTTCCAATAGTTTAATAGTGAATTTGAAACCCCACTTTTAATTTATTGACATAAGTTGATGGATGATATATAAATGGTTCGATTTTTCTGCGGCCGTTTTACATGTAGTAGTGATGAATTTTCCATATATATAGGTTAAAGTATTTAATATGGAGAATCATAACCATACACAAACATTAAATGTGAAAAATTATAACCATACACCTATCATTGCTGCACATATAACAACTTTAAATATGATTTTACTCATATAAATACTATATAATGTTACAAATTACATAATAGACACAACCTTAACTATGCTAAAAGCAGGGAAATAGGTGCATGATTATTAATCTTATCAACAGTGCCTTTGGACCATGTTGTCTTTCTGCTTTTTGAAGTTTGAAAAAGTAAACAAATAAAGTGCGGTCCCCTCTTTAATCTCGATGCAATCAATTCGGTGGTCCAATATGCACATATTCAGTGTGTCTACAATAGCAACTCTGGTTCCTCCTGTTTTCCGCCATAGGACATTTTTTTGCAAGTATCAAGTTCCAACTTAGGCATCAAAATTCAAAACAAAATAAATAGAAAAATAAATCCAACAATTAAAACAGATGCTTACGCTATTCAGTTAAGTAGGCAAACAGAAAGTTTATTTTGATGAGAAAAGTTTTATTTTATTTTGTAATCTTAGCGTTTATTTAGCTATTAATTTTTTTTTATAGAAAAAAAGGGTATATCTAGTATATCTGAATTGTCGTTTGGCTCCAACTGGAGGGGACCCCACACGTTTTTAAGGCATAACAATCACTATCAGGCACGATATCAAACTTAGTAGCACCTCCTTCTTTAGGCCCTACACTTGTATAGTTGTATTTGTATCTATATGACAATAACTTTGTGAAATTTTGGGCATTTGCCTTAACCAAGGGCTGGACCTGTAAATGGAATGGACTGACAAATTTCTTTTTTAAATTTCAAATTTCTTAGGGATAATTATAGTTATTTTCCAAGTATTGGCGCAAATTATTACACTTACATCTATTTAGTTTGCAACATTAGTGTTTTTTTTTCATATATCGATTTTTCATTATTTTTTTAAGGTGAGTTGGTTTATTGATTTCAACTCTTTAAATCGACTATATAATTAGTCTGAAGCCAGTATAGTTAAAAATCTGCACCCCTTTCATCTTATCATGGTTGACAGTTTCATCTTACGCACTTTGATTTTTTTTTTTTAAATTAATTTTTTAAATTTAATATCTTTGAGATGTGACTTTATTTAGTGTTATATTTTAAAACTTTATTTAAACAATGATTCTGGTAAATATAATGTTGTTAAATTTGTTGGCAAAAATTGCTTTTAAATGTGTAATTATTAATAAGGCCATATGAACATTCTTTGAGGGTATATTTGTTACTTCAATTCACCCCTTTCCCAAAGAAGACTGAAGCACAGGGATAACCTTTACCTTTGTTCTTCTTGACATTTCCAGAAGACAACAAGCGAAATGCTATACAATATTTATTGGAAAATGAAAGTATACTTAGCAATCAGTTCATTAAGAAGCAGCATTGTAAGTGTTGAAAGTAAGTCATATGATTTGATCTAGAATCTAGATGTTATTACCATGCACCAGTAGATATATTTTCACAAATAAATAGTGACATTAAGGCAAATGAAAGAACAAATTTCAGAATCACATAACCTGGTTTATTATATGTAAAAGGTGAAAAAAAAAAAAAACCAATGAATATGGTGTATGAGTAGAGGTGGCAAAATCATCCTACCATTAACCTGCCAAAAAATGAGCCAGTCCACTCCGCCCCACTTTTAAAATTGGACTGAAAAACTCTGTCAGCGTCGTTCCGTTTGGCGAGTTGGTCCGTCAGTCCGAGCTTATTTTACACTGACTTACCTCGCTCCACCTATACCTACTATCAACCCGTCAAAAAATGAGCTCATCCCGTCCTGTCCCACTTTTGAGATGGGTTAAAAAACTCAATCCGCCCTATCCCATTTAGCTAGTGAAGTGAGTTGACCCGCCGAGTTGCTGTTTGCGGTTTTATACGAGTGTATCTAATATTTATTCCACACGCTTACAACATAACAATCACAGTCCCATCATTTAACATAACACCTTCCTCGTTAGGCCCTTTATTTAGCTTCTTTGTAACGTTTTGGGCCTTTGCCGTCACAATGGACCGAACCTATAACTGGACTGATGTGATGTACATTTATTGGACTTGCTAGGCTCTAGAAGCCTTGCTTGGTGTTTAACGAAAAATGATTAAATGCACTGTGAAATTATCCACAAAAGTCTGCATTATAAATATTCACAATTTTTAAGAATTTAATTTTAGGATAATTTTTACACGATTAATCAATTATGTCTACCACTATCACATTGTTAAAAAGAATTGACTGAAACAGTATCAATACATAATTAGCTAATTAGATGATAGTGTATACAAAGTTTTATAATTTCAATTAATAAAAATTAAATCTATAAATTTTTTCTTACAAATTTTTGCGTCTATCAATTATTATATTTTTTTAGTAGGTAATATTTTAAGTGGAAAAAAAAGTAGTTTTTGGATTTTGCGGTAATTAGCAAAGGATGACAATAGTGTAGAAAAACGCTGAGAAGTTTAGCATCACACATGCAGTTTCTTTGCTAATAACATCTTTATGCGAAATGATAATTCAGAATAAATATCATAATCCAAAACCATAAAATAATAAGCTAATAGTACTAATTATATAATTGTCACTTATCCATTTACAAATAACTCGAGGCTTAGAATTATAAGAGAAATATGAGAAATGAAAAAGTAAAGAAAAGTAGGTGCAACTCAACAACTATTGTAGGGGACGGTGGAACATTTATATTAAGAGACTTTGACACAAACAAACGGTAAAATTAACACCCAGCACAGCATTGCAGTTGACCACCAAATTAATGAAGGAAGGAAAAGTAAGTTATGTGAGATAAGGCATCCTTTTCTTTCCTTACAGTGTGAGAACTTTCAAAATTAAGCAACCTTCTTTCTCTGCTTTTATATCCTTCCTTTCTTCATTCCTTCTAATCTCATGCTTCAAAATTTCCCATTCAATTTCATAGAACAAACCATACTGGTTCCTTGCAAAAAAGCTCATCAGACTTTTCTTTTCTTTTTATTTTCTTTTCTATCATACTTTCTACCTTTTTTCTTGTTTCAGACTTATAATGTGGCAAAAGCAGCCCAATAATTCTTCTTATAGTGATTCTATCAAGGCTCTCGAAGCTGATATCCAACATGCTAATACCCTGTAAGTTCCTTATTTTTTCATTATTTTATTTTTTTAAGGGATATAACTGTGCAATGTTATAGAGATTCGTTTTGCGTGCCTTAATTTTTTATTTATTTTTTTGTTTTAAAAAGTGTGGGCCCCACAAAATGTTGTGAGAGTAGGAAAGTTTGTTGTGTTATGTTAAAGGATAAAAGTAAAACCCTATAACTTATAATTACAAATGTATCAATTCCAATTTTTTAAGGTAGAATAGTCTCCCATTCCCATAAATTATCTCTATTCTGAGTTACATATTTTGATCATATAGCAGAATTACCTACAAAGAGAAGTCATCTCCATATGTCACAATTTTCCTATAGTTTGGTCAATTTTGTTTATGTTGTGAAAGTGAAAATGCTACTAATACTACTAAGCTATCATGAAATTTTATGCTTGAGTTGTCTGCTTATGCTAATGTTGTTATTTAAAAAAATTCAGGTCATCAGCACTTCCTCGAGATTATGGTGGGGACTATTTTCAGATGAAATTATCTTACAGCCCTTTTGCTCATCTTTTCTTGCACTTGATCGAATGGTTGGATTTTAGTTGTACAGATACTTTGCCCACGTATTTGGGCTTACTCCACATACTTATTTTCAATGTTAGTCAATATTATCACTCATCTTTTCTGGTTAATTTCTTCTCTCTTTTTTGCTTTCCTCCTTAATAAGTCTTAGAATTCATAACAGTGGCCAAAGTGTTACTGTTGGAAAAAAAAACACCAAAATGTTACGTTAACAGTAAGTTTTGCCAAAATGTCACGTGGCATGTAGCGAAATATGCCGCGTCAGAATGCACAGAACCAAAAATGTCACGTGTCAGTGTAGCGAAATTCTCCCTGTTTGACACGTGGCATTTTTGGTTCTGACGTGGTATATTTCGCTACACCGTGTAGCGAAATATTTGCACACGTATTTCGCTACACAGTGTAGCGAAATATGCCACGTGATATTTTGGTGTTTTTTTTTGCGAACAGTAACACTTTGGCCATTGTCCCTTAGAATTCTTTCACTCTTTTGTCCACCTTTTTACCGTGGAGATGCAAATGAATTAGCTTTACTTTGTTTGTGCAGGTATATGTTGATGGAATGCCATCTATTTCCTCAAAAGAAAGGAAAGCCACAATAAAGGAATTCTATGGTATGTTTCAATGTTAACATGTATCTAACTTTCTTGATGCCTTTATCTCTTCAACTCTTAATGAATTTAGATGATGACATGTTCTTGCAGCTGTAATATACCCTTCATTGAGGTTACTTCAAGGCGAGTTTAATGTGGCTAAAAACAATGATCAAAGAAGTAGCTGTGCAGATGTTGTGAGCAGAAAGAGGCTTGAAAAGCTTATTGATAAAGATCTAGAGGGAGAAGAGGAATGTGGCATATGCATGGAAAACAGCATGAAGATGGTTCTGCCTAATTGTGTTCATACGTTGTGCATTAGCTGCTTCCATGATTGGTACTGTCAATTGCCACACTTTTAGAAAAATTTCTTGTCTTTATTATAATAATGACTTGCAAGTGAAACTTATGGCCATTGAAAATGGTAATATATGAAATTTTCAGGTACATGAGGTCAAAATCATGCCCATTTTGCCGTTGCAGCCTCAGGATGGTCACTCCTAGAGATTTATGGGTAGTTATTGGCAACAATGATGTGGTTGACAAGGTTACCATTGCAAAGGAGAATTTAAGACGTTTGTACCTTTACATGGAAACACTACCTCCGATTATACCGAATGCACATGTATATTCATTCAATTACATGCTATAACTTGAAGAGAAGGGGTGTTAATTATAAGAAAAATTTAGAAACCTTTTGTATGAAGTGTCTGCTAGTGGAACCGCAAACTGCATATAATTGACAGAAACAATTTGTACGTGCCCATTTCTTCAACTGAGTCCAGAATTGGAGAGGCTGTTCTTAAGATTTACTGAAGCACATGATATGGTAAATCTTAACAAAAAGTTCCCATTATAAAATTTAAAAAATTGCGCTTGGGATTCAACTCAATTGTTTTGAACTTGAGTTAGTAGATTGAAAATGGAAAGCTCAATAAATCGATCAATGATTAATGAATGACTATTGTATATTCCCTTTACAAATGTGGCTTGATATGCTTTATTACTGTAGCCTCAGGCTTTATTAAATTGAAAGAGTGAAACTATGAAGGCATCATAAATATTTTGATTTTTGGCTAATGAAGTCTTAAGTTCTTGTTCAATGACTTGGAAACTGACACGTTCTGGCTTTTGGTACACCATTAATCGGTGGGAAAAGTATGGTCAGGTTCACGAGCAAAGTTAGTGTGATTCGAGACCAACAAAAGTTTGATGGAACTGAGGTGATAGAAAGAGAGAAAAAGTTGAGGAGAGAGAAAAAAGAAATTTTTAGTCGAGGTGTCAAGCTTTTAGTGGAAGAACTATGGTAGTCCCGGATCATATTATTATCATATCACATTAATATGGTGGTCCCAAGAACTTAGGTTTATTTTTTTTATCCACTCTCTCCATGATCTACAATTTTCTATACTTTTAAATAAGAGGTAAGTTAAAGAATTTATGAGAGATGCTGAGAGGGTTTATTTCTCGAAACCTTCTTGCAGTGGGGGATTCAATTTAAATGACCCAACTCTTGGAAATGGCCCAATGAAAACCCTGGGCTTATGTTGGGGTATTGGGCTATTACTATTAATGTGCTAGGAAAGAACTCCAATATCTGTACTTACGGTAACACATAATCACAAGATTCACAACTAGGGGTGAAACTTGACTGGACCGACCTATAGGGGCTTACGACTCGACCTACGTCAGGCAAGACTTGACCTAATATATTTCGTAAAATAGGTCGGGCTTGAGCCTTGAAAAAGCTTGTTTAATAAAAAAATCGTAGGCTCACTTTCAATAGGTCTGACCTATAAGCCTACAGGTCGGCCTATATTATACTATTTATTTTAAATTAAATATAATAAGTATGCCTTGAAAAAAAAAGATATAAATTTAATCAATTGCAATTATTTCTAACTTAATTATATTTGATTATATTTTAATAGAAATCTGACTTTATTTCTTATATAGTAGGAACTAACATCTCAGCATGTTAGATTGTATATATTAATATATTAAAAGATTTTTGGGAGAGATTATACTTACTACAAGATAATGATGTGTTTGTTTGATTCACGGAGTTATTTTAATTTACATAGTATGGATTTGTTTGTTGGATTTGATGAAATATATGTTATTTAGTTTGAGCATTTTGCTTTTGAAAGTGATTTAAATACAGATTGTATGAGTTTTGTTATGATTCATGATTCTGTTTGGACGTTGAAATTATGATTTTTGGTTTAGCAACAAAATTTGAGTATTTTGTAAGGTTGCTTCAGGGTTCTACTTAGAAGTTAAAAATTAACAGGCTAGGTCAGGCTAACAGTTAGACTCATACTAGGCTTGGACCAGGCAAAATTAAAATTTTTTGACATAAGCTTAACTTTTCAGGACAAAGCTTGACCCAGCCCAGCCCATTTTCACCTCTGTTCACACAGCCATATATACCGGAAGTTAACGTGTTTTATGGCACAAAACAAGGGTCAGGCAAGTGGCTCAAATTATTAAGCGTAGGCATATTCTCCCAAGGCAACTAGCTATTGCATTACTCAGCATCTCTCTCAGTTCCATTCAAAACAGTGAATTTTTTTTTTTTTTTTTGAGATAAGGAAGTTACAAAAAACAAAAACAAACTACAAATTAGATATTCTCGGGCAACTAACGCCCAGAAGGCACCTGCACTCAGTGGTGTTGTAGTGAAACACTGAAAATTTTAACAATGAAAAGTTAAAAAAAGAAAGAAAAAGAATAAACAGGTAAAAAGCAAGTGTTGAAGCATCATGGGGGGAGAATAAGGCAGACCCATTTTCTTAACTTTTTGTCATTAAACAAATGAAAAGCTATACTCCACTTAGCTCTGAAGTTGCATGGTGTTGATCCTCTTTCTATTTTGTGAGTTTCTAATCATGCTTGGGCTCCCCCCACCCTTTCCTTTGTGTAAATAATTCCCCTTTATCATAAAGAATTTCTTAGTGGGAATTTCCTTTTAGGGTCATTTAGATTTTTCTCACTATAGTTCTTTAAAACCCCTTCCGTACCCCTACTCCACAAAAAGGCATACCTTTAAATCCTCAAAGCTCAAAGCTCAAACCTCATAGTGAAACCTTCAAAACTTAACTTTTCTCTATACAAATAGAGATAGAAAGAGAAACTAAGCTAGTTTGGTTGGGATTTGGGAACATCTCAGTCCCTCCTTGAATCAACACCACCAAAGAGTGAGATTAAAAAAAAGGACAAGATCCGTTTATAAATTTTTTTTACAATTACACCAATGTAATACTGGTCGTACACTGTGTGATTGATGTAAAACCGGTTCTACGTAGTGTAGTTTGTAAACAAAATAGTTTGTGTACCAAAACTTAAAAAAGAAGAAGGAAGGAACAAGAAGATGGCATTAACTCTTGTTGGTCACGGAACTTGATTAAGTGATAATTGGTTTGAATAAACCATTGTTTAAAATAGTTTTAAAGCAGATGCCACCTTAATGGAGCTATCATGGCCTTCAAATGTTTTATTGGTAGGGGTTTATCGTGGCCTCTATCAATGCACATGATTAGCTATTCCTAGATTGTTATGCCTCAGTTGTAAACAACTTTATTTTATTTTTCTTAAGTTGATGTTAATAAAAATTGGGTTACATTTCACACTGATTGGGTAATCTTACGTCATTATGGTACACGTAATGGGTCTATGTGGTTTTATAGATCATATGATGGCATAATGGGACACCTTTGGATGTTGTTTTGTTTATGTGTTCCTCTCCTTCTTTCTTTAGTGCAACCTCCATTATTATTTAATAAGTATTTACGGTGAGTTTCAATTTTCAATTTTCAATTTTCAACCAAAATATATGTTTTTTCAATTGTTTAAACTTTTGAAATATTTTATTTATGATATAATATTAGACTTTCTGATTGAGTAATTTATAATTTTATTTTACTATACTAGAAAGATCTTCTATTATAAATGAATTAAACAAATTTAAAAATATAAGTTTGTTTAAGTATTTTTTTATGGATTCATCTTTTTTACCGTCAATATAGATAAGTTATTTACATTGAGCCCAAAATAATATTATTTTGGAATGAAAATCAATGTATTTTTGTAATTATAATTTATTTCAGACTTATAATAGTCTTTTGCAATATAATTTTTTATTTTTTAATTCAAAATGATATTATTTTAAAAATGAATATAAATAATTTATCTATATTTATTGTAGACATATTAAAGTTTTTTATTAATTTAACTTTTTGATACTTAGCTAATTCTTATTAATTTAAGATCCCCACTGATATCCCATTTGGTTACTTTTTGAAAGGTTTATTATTTAATAACAAATCGTGGAAAACACGCACCACTTGTACGGCGACAGGACCTTCAGGTATTTTTTTTTATTTTTTACCTGACACTGATGTTTTTTCTCTCTGTGTTAGTGTGTTTTGTCTTAGTTCGAATACTTTTTTTTTGTCAATTAACTAATATTTACATGTTGGAAAGCAAGATGGCCTCCTAAAGTTTAAAAGCGTATGGTAGATGAGATATTTTTTTTAAAATTATGATAATTTTTTTTTTCCTAAATAAGTTATGAAAATGGGTTTTTGATAGGCCAAATTTTTTTTAGAAGAGTCGGATTAATTTCAATAATGTTATGTGTGGTTGATGATAAAATATTGATGAAAATTTAAATCGAAATGTCAAAATTATCTATTTTTACACATTTGCTAATATATTATATAAGAGTATTTTTATCTCAAAATATGAAAATGCATTTTCCAGTTGATGGGAAAAAATAATATTATGGGTGAAATGAGATTATTTTTTCCATGTGTAGTTAAAAATGCGAATGATGGGAAAAAAATATCCTGAGAATTTTTTACTTTTACTCATATCAAACATGGTAAAAAAAAAATTCACCCCACTTTTCCATCACTTCAACCAAAAAAACTTATACTAAATATCCCTAATGGGAATATTTTTTTTTATGTTACATAAGATAAAACTATCCCATGCAACATACGAAATCCATTAAGGAGGAAAGAGAGAAAAAAAAAATTGATTCTACCTATTTTTTGTATGTGTACGCGAGAATTTTTTTTGGATATACAATAATTTGGAACGGGTCCATGATTAAGACTTTAAATTCTTCTCAAAAATAATACTAGAGAGAATTAAATATATACTCTCAAATCTCACCCTACCTGCACAATTTTCATACATTAACTAAACTGTCATTATTTGTTGTGCATGATAGATTCTTTTCTAATGTATATTGAGAAAAATATTTCTCAAACTTTAAAGGGTGGATATGAGTTACATATATTAAGTATATTTTTTTCTTTTGTGTGTTAACATGTGTGTATAAGTTATTATTTCTTTTAATAATTTTAAAAATATTTATAAAAATATAAATATTAAATATTTTTATTTAATAATGATTCTCTTTATTTTTTAATATGTATTTTTTTAAAAACACACATTAACAAAACCTTATATAAAGCTGCATTAATTCTAAAATAATGAGCTCATTTCAGTCCTGCAACTTCTAAGTATTGAACATGAGATAAATAACAAATATTTTCATGCACCCACTTTCATTATTTAAGGTTTTCTAGATTGAATTGCTGAAATCAGGGATGAAACTCAAGTCCAAGGAGCAAGAATGCATGGCAGAAGCACATTGGCTAGGAAGACTAGTGGTCCAGTTCAACAAGGGAAAGGGAGTGCTTTATTTATTTGTTACTCTGTACCAATGGCCTAAACCAATAGTTTAAGAGAGGTTAGATAATGATATTTTATTTTTATTTTTTTGAAACCAGAATTCGATAATGATATTTTATTAGGTTCAGGAAAGACTCTTCAATCTTTTTTAAAAATTTTAAAAAAGATTTTATATCATTCATTAATAAAATTTTAGGTTTAGGAAAGATCCTCCAACCTTTTTTAAAATTTTTGGAAAAGATTATATATCATTCATTAATAAAAGAGTAAGTATCTTTTTTGGTCCTCATTAAATTTTCGATGCCCGCTTTAGTCTCTAGCAGATAAAAAGACTATTTGTGGTCCCTAAGAATCCAAGTCATTGAGGGATTAATATGAGTCTTTTTTGAATTTGTGAGGGATCACGATTTCAAATAAATGAATCTATTTTAAATTTTTTAGAGACCATGAATAACTTTTTTATTTATTAGATATTAAAATAATCATCGTAAAATTTATTGAGAACAAAAAATATATATTTATTTTTAATAAAATTCTCATATCGACAGCCTTGAATCCAAGCCATTGAGGGGTATGGACAATAGGAATCACTTTTGGATCGAAGTTCAAATGATGTTGAGCATGTCTAACAATTGCTCTTCACTCCAACGACTTTCCCATCTTGTCACTGAAATGCATTCCACGTGCCTTTCCACCAAAACTTTGTCAGTAATGGAGTGGATTTTCAGGTTGTCCATCTGACTTTTTTGCCCCCCAAGTTTTTATAAAAAGATACCAATATACCATCTTAATTCTTAGCTGACAAACAAGAGGCCATGTCGTCTTCATTTCATTTATTGTCCCCTTTCTTTTTCTTGATAAGTTTCGGTTTCATGCATTTTTCTAAGAGACATTCGGCAGATTTTTTAGTCGGGAATCTCAATTTTTAAAAATATGATTTTTACATTCAGTTTATGATAATATCCGAAGATTTAAAATTTAGAAAAATTTAGTTTGTCGGGATTTTTAAAGAATCCCGCGTACCAAACACTCTCTAAGGGTTTTATAAGAGTTATGTCGTAGGAAAAATGATTGTGTAATGTTATAGAGATTTGTTTTGCGTGTCATAATTTTTTTTTTTTTGATTTAAAAAACATGAGTCCCACAAAATATTGTGTGTGTAAAAAAAAATTTGTGTCATATTAAATGATAAATATAAATTTTTTTTTCTCAAACCGAAGCTGCTTTTGGTTCTTGGTTTGCTTTTGCTCATGCTAGGTAAACCGTACATTTCCCACTCCAAGCTCATAAACATAGTAAAATGAGGGATTAATTGTTACATATAAGATTGAATAGGACTCGTGTAGAATCATACAAGGAGAAGAGAAAAAAAATATCATCTCGTATATTTTTATGTGTATATAAAAATTAAAATTTATTTTTTATAATATAAGAAATATTAAATTTGTAGAGAGTTTAATATCTCTTATGTTATATGAGATAATTTTATCTTCTATACACATATAAAAGTATATGGGCCCATGTTTTTGTCTCTCTATTTTCTTTTAACTTAACTCCACATTGGTCTCACATATTTTTATATGTATATAGGGGATAATTTTATCTCTCATAATATAATAAACTTCAAACTCATTTCAATTTATGAATTATTTGTGTCATATCAATTAATGAAATTTAGGGATAAGTTATTTTACCTTTTTTTTGGAGATCTTTTTTGGCCTATCTTTACCTATTACTCTCCAACATCGTTAGATCACAATCTCAACTACCTTAATCATTTTTCTCTCATATTAAAATTCTAATCTAATAGTATTGGAGAGTGGTAGATAAAATTAGACAAAAAAAAAAGATAAGTAAAATAATTTATCCCTAAATTTGAAGTCATATTTATACTCAATGTTCTAACACTAATAAAAATTCACGTCGGATTGATATTAATTATATTTGTATTAAATTTATGTATGTTACATAGTATAATCCTAAGTGAGCAATAGTAGAATGTAAAATTATTATTTGTCATAAACAATCTTTACGTAAGAACCTTTGAACTTAAAACCTCAATATGCTTACGAAAAAAAAACCTCAATATTGTAGAGGTTCATTAATGCGATGATTTGATTCCACTAAAAAATTGGGACGGTAAAGTTGAAATTCATAACCTTATAATTTAATATCATAAACAATCATCTCACCTTGAATATTTTTTTTTTTTTGTGGGTACATTGCCAGGAGGTATCTTCATTCAACCTTCTCCGGACACTATGCTTTCGGGGTACGGCCCGTTTGAGCTAGCCTCTCATTGTAACAGCTGCCAACTGAGCTACGCCTTTAAGAGTTATCTCACCTTAAAGTTTAAGCTAGCAAGTAAAGATCGTAATTTTTATATTTCCGTAACAATTTATTGTCCCTTGCATTAACTGAGTTACATTAACTGAGTTAGCTTTTGCAATATTATCAAGCCCGAGATGCCTTCTTCATTTGAACAATCTTCCCGTCAGTGCACTTTGCCTTTTTTTTCTTTTCTTTTCTTTTCTTCAGTGTCATTTTTTTCAATCTAAACTCGTTAAAGCCACGCAGTCTCTCCCTCCAATTCCCATTATCTTTCGGCGGTAAAGTTGCCAAGCTCTCATCTCATGTCACGTATATCTTTTTCGTGTCTATGTTTACCCCCGTTAAACTTCGTTAAACTTATGTATAACATAAGATAAATATGAGACAAATTATTTCACGTATAAAAAATGAAAAAAAATTATTCTTATGTTACATGACAAAAGTTTTTCCTCTTACATATATTCTTTGATAACTGTGTCATTTTTTTTTCTTTTTTTAGGTGGTGGAGCCCATAAATTTATCTCTATCACATGAGATAACTTATCTCCTTTAACACAAGATTAATAAAATCTATAAAAAATAGGTAAAATTCTTTTTTTTTTCTCTTTTTTTTAGTAGATTTCATTACGAGAGACACATTTTCCAATTAAATAAGGGTTTAATATTTCTTATACGGAGAATGATCCGTTTACAAATTTTCTTTATAAATTATACTAAGTATGACCAGTTATACACTCTTAATTGAAGTATGACCGGTCATACTTTTTTTTTAGTATAATACTTAGTATAATTTGTAAACAAAAAAATTGTAAATATAACATTCCTCTTTTTATATTATAGAAGATAATTTTATCTTCTACATGTATAAAAATATAATATGGGGTCTATAACTATTTTTTTCTCTCTTCTTTTCATATGACTTCACATGTTTTTACGTATATATAAGAGATAGTTTTATCTATTATAATATGAGAAATATTAAACTCTTGAAATAAATAAATAAAATATAATTCACTGTTCCTAGTTCCTACTATTTTAGCACAGAAGTTGTAGGTAGGACCAAACCAAAAGGGATATATACTATTCGTTGGTGCTTTCTCTCTCTGAATGTGTGTGTTTGAGTTTGTGTCTTTCCTTTTATTTTTTATTAACTCACCTTAAAACCCAACAAGCAAAAACACAATCATTTTCTGAACTCACAACAGAAGAAGTGATCCTTTTGTCTCTCACAAAAATGGATAATGGTTGTTTCCCTTCCCCTCGACGCGATTTTCCTGCTGGTCTGCGAGTTCTCGTCGTGGATGATGATCCAACATGGCTGAAGATCCTTGAAAAGATGCTCAAGAAGTGCAATTATGAAGGTTTGTTTGTTTCAGCCAAGAGTGGTTCCTTTTTTTCTTTCTACACAAAGCCACTTTTGTTATATATGCTAAGCTACCGGTATTAATTTCACGTACTAAGGATCTTCAAAGTTAATATAAAATATTCTTGGACACTTTTGCTCTGTTGTCTATGATCATTTGTTTCCAGATTTGGTTTAATTTTCTGAATTTTATTATTTGATGAGTTGTGAAGGTGATGTTATTATGCTTGAGTTTCTAATGAATGTGTCTCAAGATTAAAAGGAAAAAGAAACAAAACATAAGCATTTTTTATTTTATTTTTTGCATCTTTTAAAAAGTTTTTTTGGTTTAATTTTATCTTTTACTTGGTAAATTAATCTTACGAAATTTTAAAGTATGATCCTTTTTAATTTTTCAATAATCAAAAACTTGAATTGCTGCGAAGTTCAGATCACAAAAGTTATTAGATAAAGCAGGGTTATAATCAAATGATTAGCTTCCGGTTCTATGCTGCAATCTCTGCTACTATTAAAAAGCTAGATAAGGGCATGGAGTAGTTCCCATGTCGTATTTGATTCCTGATTTTTGGCATTGCATATAGTATCTTTGGAACTAATATGCCATTTTGGTAATCCACTCTCACATCCATTGGTAACATGTACTAGCTTAAATGTGAGAGTATAGTTGGTGCAGTGTGTAACATCCCGAGCGCTAACGAGGGCGGGGAGTGATCGTCGGTGCAAAGAGGCACAGACAAGGAGCGGCTCCTGACAGACTTCCAGCGGGGGGTTACATGCATGAATGAATCGAATCGACACCCGAAAGAGAGGGATTCCAAAGACTGTGCAAGTATGAGACTGCACAGTTTGGAATAGCTTATAAGAATTAATTGATATACCTATACATAACAAGATGCATCTACTTTTCGGTAGCCCGGAACGGAAGAACTCCATAGTTAAGCGTGCTTGACTTAGGGCAATTCTGGGATGGGTGACCTCTTGGGAAGTTAAAGTCTCGTGTTAGTGTGTGGGGACAGTCGTTGATCCTTGCAAGTTGTAAGGCGTTACACAGTGGCATCTGAGGTTAATTCTTATAGAAATATAGCAAGTAACTGAATTAATCTGAATAAATGAAATTGTACATCTTTTTTGTGGTTTTTGAAATGCAAGACATTAGTGACAGCTAGATTAATCATTTTGACTCTTGTCTATTGTTTGCTTCAGTGACTACATGTTGTTTAGCAAGACATGCTCTAAACTTGCTTCGTGAAAGGAAGGACGGATATGATATAGTGATCAGTGATGTAAACATGCCTGACATGGATGGTTTCAAACTTCTTGAGCATGTTGGACTTGAGATGGATCTTCCTGTCATCAGTCAGTTCTCTATCAATAATATATTCAAGTTTTTCGTTAAATGATATAATCATAGTAATCCTTTGATCACATTGAATTGAAAGTCCACACTCTGACAAGTCAAACTTTGCAATGCTATTCAGTGATGTCTGTGGATGGAGAAACAAGCAGGGTAATGAAAGGCGTTCAACATGGAGCATGTGATTATCTCCTTAAGCCTATAAGGATGAAAGAGCTGCGAAATATATGGCAACATGTCTTTAGAAAAAGGATACATGAGGCAAGAGAATTTGAAAGCTTTGAGAGTTTTGAAAGCATTCACTTATTGAGAAATGGATCAGAGCAGTCTGATGATGGGAACCTGTTTGCTATAGAAGATATGACCTCAACGAAGAAAAGAAAAGATGTAGATAACAAACATGATGACATAGAATTTCTGGATCCATCTTCCACAAAGAAAGCTAGAGTAGTTTGGTCTGTAGATCTTCATCAGAAGTTTGTTAAAGCAGTGAATCAGATTGGATTTGATAGTAAGTTTCTTATCAAGGTTCTCTACAAAGTGTTATTTGTAATCAACACTGTGACTTCTATAAATCTAGTTGTTATGATTAACCTAGAGGTACCTCAATGAATAAAATTGTGACTCCCGAGCATAATCCTTTTGTTAATGTAGTCATCATCATATCTTTCACACACAGATTATCTGTAACAAATAATTGTTGTTTGGCAGAAGTTGGTCCGAAGAAAATACTAGATTTGATGAATGTTCCATGGCTGACTAGAGAAAATGTTGCTAGCCACTTGCAGGTGATGCTATAATTACACTACTTGAATGTTATCCTTACACTATTGAGAAAGAAACATGTATAATATCTTATATTCAGATAAGCATCTGGTTTTTTTAATATTTCTTACTGTATCCGTGATTATGTCTCATCCATAAGCTGTTTCTAGTAACCTCCAAACCATTGGTCCTGTACAAATGTTTCTTCGAAATATTACAACTTAGATGCAGATCCTTTAGTAAACTTAATAAAGCAAAACAATAGGAGAGGGAAAAAAAATTGTCTCAGTGTTGTTCCTTGAGTTAGAAGTTTAAAACTCAGGTTCCCAATAAAAATATTTTTGTTTTGCAGAAATACCGGCTTTACTTGAGTAGGCTTCAGAAAGAAAACGATCTAAAATCTTCCTCAAGTGGAATGAAGCATTCAGATTTACCTTCAAAAGATCTAGCAAGTTTTGGCTTTCAGAACTCGGTAAACAAGCAACAAAATGATATTTCAATTGACAGCTACAGTTATTCAGATGGAACACCACAACTTCAAAGCATGGAAAGTAAAAGTCATGAAGGTGATCCCAAGGGAATTGTTTCACAGTCCACCACGGCAGAAAAAGGAAGAGCTTTCACTGGTAACATTACTGATACAAACCATGCAGTGTTTGATTGCACCATGCCAACACAGTACTCTTGGACTGAAGTTCCAGAAATGCAACTCAAAAAAGAACACAAGTTCCAGAAATGCTCCATGCCATTACATGTTAAGCAGCATCACATCCAAGTTGATCAATCACAACAATCAATTGCTTCAATTAGTTCCACTCCCTCTATAACGGAGGAAGAGGTTGCTGCTTGTATAGAAACAAAACCTTTGTTTTCTGATTACAAGAGTGATTACACAAGTTCTGTGAGTTCAAAAGGGAGTGCAGTTGACACCTTTCCTATTCAACCCGGAAGCCTTATTATCAATGGTCAATCTTCAGAACCAATTTCCACTACAAATTTGGGGTTGAAAACGCAGGGATCTAATCTCAGTTCCATTTTGGATATGGAGTTTTACCAAAGAAACCTACTTTTGGGAGGTGAGGCAGCTTCTGCACCTTTGGATGAGGACTTACATTTCTATCAGCTACAAGGTGAATGCTATAATATGAACTTTGGTCTGCAGAATATAGGGATGTGTGAGTATTATGATCCAGGGCTTATCACTGAAGTTCCAAACCACATATACGATTCAGCAGATTATTTAGTAATAGATCAAGGTCTATTCATAGCATGATCAGCCCAGCCCTTTTTTGCATCTTCAACAAAAATCAAAATTCATGCATGAAAGGACAATTTATTAATGCTTGTAGTTGCTTGTAGCTAACTACATGTCTTCATCTATTATTGAAGAATATCAACTTCAAAGGGTTGGGTTATTCTTTTTCCAATCATCAAGAATTTGGAAAATGCAGCATGTATAAAAGTGGATGATGATATAAATATTAAGCTTAATTAATAAGCTTGCATCCTTCTTATTTTATTTTATTCCAGTACTTGCTTTCAAAAGTATGCATTGTAACTTCGTGTTGACCAAAAGTATAAAGGACTGAATATTTTTCAAATGACAACTATTATTTGGTCTGGCTACAGATAAGACTAAAGTAGGAAAGATTTAGTTAGATTATTGCTCAAACGATATATTCCCTCCGGCCAAACACATGGGGAATTTTAATCATACTTTAGTATCACTTTTTATAGATTATTGCTCAAAGGTAATTTTTTTTTAATAAGTAATACAAAGGTAGTTTTATCCAGAAAAAGTAATGCAACTTAAGATTATACAAAGACCCTTATTTCCCTTTACGTAGATAGCCTAAACCTAGCTTAGTTACAGACTTGTTTCTAACTCTGATATGCTCCTAACTCTGATATAAATACAATTTTTTTTTAAAGACTACAAAATTTCACTTCAAAATGTGAAAACACATTAGGACATATACTATCCTAATCATCCTCTTATAATCAGATCATAAGCACAGTATACTCTTTCACCACTGTTTAATAATATGATGATCAAAAGCTCAACTGGATCAATTCAGACTACTGCCTTTGACAGCATGTTCTTCAAACACAGGCTCAGGGAACCCTTTATATGTTCTCAGTGCTGAATATTTGGAGACGCATTTTCTCTTGTATTTGATGATGCAGTTACTGATTGTCTTGTTCGGTTAATTTTTTCTGTAATACGTTTGGAATTATTGGTGCTAATTGGAGGCTTCCATGAATTTCCAAAGTTGTTGTTGTCCTGGACTGTACTAGAACATGTTTTCCTCACAAGTTTTGGTGACCGGGGCAGGGTAATAGAGATCTGGAAAAGAATAAAAATAAATAAAATTCAATGTTGAAAATGAAGAACATCTCCCAGAATCAAAGAAAATAGCAAGGACAACATTATATATCACGAGAAAAAAAGAATCTCCAGGTAGGAATCTATCCACAGAGATTAATGGTTCACAGATTACGTGGAACTGACAGGTCAATGGAATCAAAGAAGGTCATAAAGCCGGTCCCAAAATGAATAGATATATACTTTAGAATGAAACAAGGTAAATCATTGTACTAGCAATAGGATAATAAAATTATTCACCTTGGGTGTCCTTTGCAGCTGAACTTTCTCTTCTTCCTTGGATTTAATTTCATCCATCCTCTGCAAGAACTGAAATACAAAAATGGAAAAGCTAGTATGAGCTTTAGTGTTGCAATAAATTGCAGAGCTAGTGTAAGGGACAAGGATTAGAACTTGCCTCTTTGCGTTTTACTGCTCTTTCTTCACTTCTGAATCTAAAAGGTGTTGATATGGTAGGAGTTCTTGGACTGTTTTTGGTGATGCTTGCAGGTTTCAGGCAGCTGTTCCCAAATTCATGAAGGAAAAAAGAAAACATATAAATAAGATCTTGCGTATTTCTATGCACGTTTGAATTTTTTATTTCGAATTTGTAAAGTGTTTGAAATAATAAAGCTAGTGAAGCATGCTTATTAGGAGAAGTCTGTAGCTCCTAAAATGATTACATTTACATGTATCAATCCACAAAGTGCACATTAAAATATATTAGCAGCTTGAAAAATGCTCTTACTCAACAGAAATGGAGGAAAGTTTTGCATTTGCTGTAACACCTCCAAACACAGACTTGTTTTGTAGTCTTTCAGTCCTGACAAAGACAAATCTGATCATGTCAGTGATATTTTCTAATGATGCATTGCATGCAGCAGAAGCCTAGATCATTAGGAAGGTATTCTAGCAGATAAATGAAAAAAAGTTCGGAAGACAAAATACCTTCTACCCTGAGAAGGGGGATTTGCTGAGGCTTGATTTAACAAACCATGAGATGCCTGAAGAAGAAAGGGAAAAAAAATCTTTATCAACCAGCACAATTTTCCAGCGAGATTATTGTGTATTTTGTTCTTAAAAAACCATGGCATAAATGTAGATACAAAAAAAAAAATTAAAAAAATGGGATAAGTAATAAGTTAATACCTTAGTTGATGTCTGTGATGACACATGTTGATTTTTGGAAATATTGACCAAATTGGAATGAATATTTTTTGTTCTATTAGGTTCAAACACTGAAGCTGTTTCACTTGTTTGACCTGCGCCAGAAGAGAGATTGATTGACATGTGCAGTGACCTTGCAACTGGTCTCTTTTCAATTGAGTCTCCAACAGACTTCATACTTTTTGAAGCATGGTTTATTCCATTTCTGGGTTTAACAGCAGCAGTAGCTGTTTTGCTTGTTACACCAGTGCTAGATGGAAGATTGATTGACTTGTAAAGTGACTGTGCAGTTATTCTTCTCTTCTCAACTGAGCCTCCAACAGACTTCTTACTTGTTGAAAAACTGTTTATGCCATTTCTGGATTGTACAGCTGCAGCAACTGTTTTGCTTTTTTCACCAGCCCCACCGGGAAGATTGATTGACATGTGGACCGAACCTGCAGTTAGTCTCTTCTTCTCAGCTGAGTCTCCAACAAGCTTCTTACTTTTTGAACCACAGTTTGTTCCACTTCTGGGTGGTACAGATGCAGCAGCCTTCTTTTTATCAAGAGAATGAGTAAGTTTCGTGGCAGCCCTAGTTTTGTTTGATAATTCTTCTGAAGAATTTACTTGTTTTCCCTTGAGAGGCAAAGCCAAGACTTCCTCACCAGCAGTACCCTACAGCATCATTACCATAAATGTATAGAATGGCCACAGTTACAAACTTACTCAATTGAAGAAATAAAAGGAAATTAGATATAAAAAAAAGAAAGAAAGCAAGAATTTACAGGATCAGTCATCCTCTCTTCTACTGGGACCGCGATATTCTTAAGGACTTCAACATGATCAAACTGGTTAGAATTATCAACAAGCATGCAGTTTTCCACATTAAGATTTGTATCAATGCGAGGATGTGGCACATCCTTTGCTCTGTCCACATTCAAAATGTCAAAATCACTTTGTCCAATGTCACATTTAGATTGATTTGTATTAGCACAATCAACAACTTGGAAATTAACAGTATCTTTATCCAGCTGTTCATTGGCAGTCACAGTGTTGTCAGTTTTCGACCTCATCTCCAGGGACGAGTCGATGCAGTTTCCTTCCTGAGTTTCTGAATCAAAAGTTCCATTGGCTTGAGCATTTGCTTCTTCAATCAATGCAGCTGCTTTCTCCGCAGCCTTTTTCTTGTAATGAGCCTCAAAGTAGGCTTTTTTCGCAGCAACAGAACCTGGCTTTGAATATTTTTCAGCTTCTTCTACATAACGATTCTGTGAGAATGCTGACCATTTCTCCCAATCAAGGCTTTCGGACATAAACCTCCCAAAAGAGATAGATTCTCCAAGCATACGAATGGGGTTTTCCTAGAATTAAAAAAAAAAAAAAAAATAGGAAGAAAAAAACACACTAATAAATATGGCAAGTCATCATAGACTGAAAACTGGAAAAGAAAATTAAAATTTTTCATATAGATGCATTTAAAAAAAAAGTATCCTTAATTGAAGGATAACATTCATGGATTTACCAGTGCCATCAACACCCATTCGTGGTTCCTATTCTCGACAAGAGCAACGTGAGGTGGAATTAGAGGAAAACCCAGAACTTTGGCAAAGGAAACTACCAACCAATATTGGAATGAAAAATCAAGATGTAAGAAGTGCACTATAATATATATATGTATATAGAAAACACTTCCATCAAACCCGACTTGTGGTGCGGGCGAGGAAATCATCGTACGCAACCCTTGTAATACCCTTGCATTTTTTCAAGGAGTTGTTTTCTAGATTCGAATCCGTCATCACAAATATATATATATATATATATATATATATATATATAGTAATTATAGTAACGCTTTAACAGAATTGTTAAGTTGCAGAAGGGCCATCCTCATAGGAGAAATCAGAAAATGCAATCTAAAATCTAAATTCGAAACAAAACACGGCAGTTACAGACAGTCTAACCTCTTACCACTTTCGGTTTGGGGTTTCTCAACAACCAACACCAAACATAGAAGATCACCATTTCTCAGTAACAAAACATACCCACAAAAAAAGAAGAGATGGGTTTCGGACAAACAGAACAGAAGCGTGTGAAAGTTGAGATTTTGAGACAAAAAAAAAAAAAAAAAACTCACCTCTTTAGAACAAGTGTCTGCGGGAGTGGAGAACGATCGCACAAGACATGTTGATGATTCACCCATAACGCGCAACAAACACAGTTAAACAAAAACTCAAACAGTTAACAAACAATTCTCTGCCCTTTCTCTCTCTCTCACTCACTCTTAGATTAGAACACTCAAATGTGTGACACCAACTCTGTTGCTTTGGAAATGAATATGAATCAGAGATTAAACTATTCAGAATGATACCTATACCCATTCAAATATTAGTGGCACATGGAAGAAGAAAAAAAATGAACGTTGGGTTTTTTACCAAAACATTTATATTGACTTATTAGACACGATCCTTTCTAGATTATGGTTCTTAGAATAAGAATCTTTGTATCAACGGAAAACAATAGCATATACATGGAATCCAATTTAATTTTTTGAGTGGGTCCCACTATGCATTTAATTCACAATATTGAATTATTTATGACAGCCCAACGTCTATTTCCTTTATTTTCTTTCCTATATATATTTTTCTCTTTTTACATTATTATTACTATTATTTGTGAGGGGTTACGTGTGGACTTTCTGTATCACTATTGAGAAAAGCTTAAATTGTATATTTGTTAAAGGGTTTGATGTTTGTCATTTTAAATGACATAAGTTATGTCATTTTAGAAGAGAGATAGACACAGAAGAATAGAAATCATGGGAGAGAGACGAACATAAAATTCAAATGTGTCTGTATCTCTCTTAAAAGACATAGAGAAAGTGAGTGATTTTTTTTAATTTAAAATTCAAATTTTCTGTGTCTGTATTTATCTTAAAATGACATAACTTTCTGTCGTTTAAAATGACAAACACTTTTACCTTTCTTAAATAAACAAATAACTTTATTGATGGTCCAAAAGATTTATTCAAAAACAATTTAACGTCATACAAAAATAAAATTTTAATATTATTATGAGTTCACTTTTTCTGCGATTACTACAGATAAGTTTTCTACAATAAGTTCAATACGACTTTATTTTGGGCGAAAATCATGGTGTTTTTGTAATTTTAATTTATTTCAAGATTATTATAGTCTTTATAATTATAATTTTTTAATCTTTTAATTCTAAAATGACATTATTTTAAAAGTAAATATAAATAATTTATCTGCATTAAATTAACTGTAGAAATATTTTTCTGTATTATTATTTTAACAAATATTTTGATGCTAAGTTTAGTAGGATTTTTTAAAGTGGTTTGAATTTGTATCAACAAAATATAAATGCAGACAAATCACAACCAACTATAGATAAATAATAATTTCCAACGGCTATCTCTGTAATTATTGATGTTGCTAAAATAAGGGCAGCCCAACAACATGGAACAATCATTAACTTTTTAATGAAATGAAATTATAGTAATATATAAACTAGTAATATTTAAATTTGAGTTAGATTTCTTGACTTGTGCATGCTAAATAATAGGTCCATGTGTAAATATCTGAGATTTTTTTCTTAATGCGTAATTTACATATTTTTCAGGATAATGTATTTTCCGGAATTCAAATTTTATCTTTGAATAAAATTAATGTCATAGTTTATTCCTTTTATAAAATTATCTTCACGTGTTTTTATTTGAGTTTTTTCAAGTTATAAAATTGAATATCCACTTATTAATAGATAATTCTTTAAAAAATTTAGATGCAAATATACCATAACCTTTTTTAAGGAATTATTATAATAAACTTTTGGCTTCCGCAACTAATTTTTTTTTTTTTAACTTTGACGCGTAATAAAATAATGGAAAAATTGTTTTCTCTATCTCATGTTACTAATACATAAAAAAAATATGCTTGCAATTTATTTTTTCTTTAATTTGTGGCTCCACATTTCTTGTTAGTGTAGGAAAAAACTTCTCTGATGTTAAATGAGAGAAGTATTACCCTAAAATAATATAGTTTTTATCTGGTACTTTATTTTTTTTACTTGGACAATTAATTTTAGAATTTGATTATGATGTATTTTAAGCCCTACCTCTTCCTCCAACCAAATCGGACAACCACCACAGACCCAGATCTTCACACCGGACCACCACCTTGTCTTCCTCACCGATTTCCTTCAACCTCCACCGTTCCACCCACATCCTCCAAACACATTCACCGTTCAGCCACGCTCTAGCCCAAGCTTCCATAGCCACCATCACTTCTTCACCAACCACCACCGGTTCCCCATCGTCCTTCATCCTCCCTCAAGCCACTTCGTCGGAAGCCACCACTGGACCAGCCATCCTCACACCAAGATCCATCTTCTTCCTTCCATTCGGTCAACCAGAGTCACCACTCATCTTCACCCCTTTCTTTTTTTCGAAGATTCCACCAAAATTTATTTAGGAAAACGTTAGAAATTTTTTTTATTAAAAATAATTGGTTTTGAAATCAGAAATGATGGATTCCAGAGTCGAATTACGATAAGATTTGTGCAAATGGTTGCCTTTTATATTATTTGTGCAAATTATTAATAAGATTTTAATATTTTATTTCACCCTAAAAAATTAAATAAAATTGATTAAAGAAAAGAGAACTAAATTTTTGTAAATTCATTTTTGTGCTTGACGGGAAGCGTCTCGCTCTGACGTATCTTTCGGCACAATAGCGAACTCAAAACTACGTCGTTCTGTAAAAATATTTGCGTGTTGATTTGATTTTAATTTTGAATATAAATTTAAAGAAAACCATTTGAAAGTTTTGGATTTGATGGTTTCGGACTATCAAGTTGTCACTGTCAAAATAATCCAAAATGAGATTTGTAGGATTAACAAACTGTCTCAACTTAGATAATATTTTTAAAATAAATTTCTTGTTATTATTTTCATTATCGTAAATTTTAAGATAAATTTGAATAAATTTTGAACCACTAAGCCGTCACGGCAAAAATAATTCAAAATAAAATATGTAAGGTTAACAAGTCGTCACGGTTCATCTAACTCTCTTATAAAAGTAAATTTTATATTATTATTTCTGTTATTGTCCTTAACATTAAATTTAAACGAATTTTGAATCACCAAATCATCACAACTAAAATAAACCAAAACAAAATATGAAAGATTAATAAATCGTCACGATTAAATTACTCTCATGAATAAATTTCTTTATTATTATTACTATAGAGAGTTAGATATATATTGAAGTATTCACGTGTGCACTCCAACACCAATAGCTTTTGGAATGAAATAATATATGTATATACATTCAAGACAAATTCTAGAGGTGGACAAAAACAAAAATTGTATAAAACGCTCCCTGGAACATCTTATAGACTGGAAGAGTGACAATTGTACCATTGTTCCAAGACTTTTTTTACCTAAATGCCACACCTACGGACTATTTTCCCAAACTGCCACGCAGGCAAGTTCGTTGGGAGTAGTAGCGAACTAGGTATGTTGATGTGTCAGCTTCCCAGTGGTGCAGGAGTTCGCTTCTGACACAGGCAAACTTGGTTGCAATAAATGCTGACACCCATGCACAGTTCGCTGCCATCACCAGGGAACTTGATGTGACACGTGTCTGACAGGAACTTAGTTCGTTGGGGGTGAAGGCGAACTCCTTGCCATGTGTCAATTGGCACACAGTTCGCTGACTGGGACAGCAAACTAGTGTTGGGTTTGCTCTTTTACTAAAGCCCAAATGGGTTATTAGTATGAGAAGAGCCCAAGGAACCTAGAGCCCAATGAGCTAGGGTTTCTTGGAATCCATATAAATAGTACCTCTTAAGTCATCAGCCTCCAGAGGTCTTTTTTGTGAGAAAGAGACAAAGTTTGGAAGATCTGCCACAGTCCAGCTTCAAGGAGGTTGTTCGTGCTGCGGCGCTGAGGTGAGCTGTTCGTGAAGAGGAATCCTACAAGGGAAGATTCTACACGAGACCTGCGCACCGAGAGGTAATTGTGAAACAAGGATGATTCGGTAAGCATACCAATGTACTAGGTCCTAAACCGCTTCCTCATAAATCTAAGATTTCCTTCAATTGGTATCAGAGCCTTGGCTGTACATTGGTATGTGAATCTAGTTTCACTATTCATGTAATTAGTTTTGCTTCTTGAAATGTGGCACCTAGGGTTCTAGGATTATGGTATGAATCTAGCATGTGCATTTTATAATTCATTTTCATAAAAGTTTAAATTTTAATCAGTAAAAATGCTTTAATCCATGGTTAGGGTCTCTCGTGTATTTCTCGATTTGTAACAAGGAGGCTAATCCCATATGATTAGGTTTCCTCCTTGCTGTTTTTATTTATTTTCGGAATTTCTGTGTATTTTTCCAATATTTTGTAAAAGTTCAAGATCGAGAAACTGCGAGTAAGATGCGCAGTCAGTACTGTCAGAGACTTTTCGAGGACTTCCCGATCTCGGAATGGGGCGATCTATATATGGTTGTAAAGAGGACGGAAAGACGAACGCAACGGTAGATGGATCGCCGCCATCAGAGTCTTAACGCTCCTCCACAAGCGTCTGAGAGTGGCCGCCACTCTCCGGCAAAGAATGGGAGAGTGAGGGAGCGTCCGGCCACCTTTTTGGGTGGTTCTGGCGGAGGTGCACTCGTCTCTATGTGGCAGTCCTTCCCCTGGAGTTTCGGCCTGATTTGACTTCGGGTGACGGCGCGGCAGACCTGACGGCTAGGGTTCCTCTTTCGCGTCCTAGGGTTTCTCGCCAAAGGATTGGGTCTTTGGGCTTTGGGCCCATGAAACCCTAAAGGGGCTTGGGACAGATACTATGGGCTAGGCGAAAGTCGAATTCCAAAGTTGTATTATTTAATTTTATTTTCTTTAAAATAGGAAGGTCATGGATTAAAGTAATTATGATTTATTGTTTAATGCTTTTATTGATTGGTATAAATTATATGATTGATAACATGCTTTATTGCGATAACATGCCATATAGAATAGGTGGTGCCATATTGTTGCATAACTTGTATGATTGCATGAGCATAATAGCTATTATGTCTTCAGCGACTAGTATGATAGTTATTATGGGATTATTTTGATTTTAAATCATCCTAATAAATGATAATTATTATGATTGTTGCAATCTAGATTAATAATTAAGTCAGCTATTTGGATGATTTAAATCTAGAAAAATAATTAGAGATAATTTCCTAAGAGAATTCTTTTATTTTGCGAGTAATTTGTGGGTTTGCTGAAATGGTCATGGAATAACACACGCTGCATACAACCTTCATGTATCATGATTGTTTGGAGCACACGCTGACGTAAAGTGACCGGATTTCAGGACCTTAATGCTTTCAAAATTATGTTAAGCTTAGTGCACGTTTATCGGCGCTCTTACTTATATAGTTTTTGAAATCGAACAAAGGATACTCTCAATTAAATAATTCTTGGAAATTAGAAAATGTTGCTTATGTTGAATGGAAGGAGATTTAAATTAAGAAATTAATTTAACCTTCAAGCGCATTATAAGGACCATTAATAAAATAATCATGTGAAGTCCCATCGAATAAGCATGATTGGATTTTATTAGATTGGACCTAAATAATTATGGGAGGAGATTTAAATTAAGAAATTAATTTAACCTCCAGGCGCATTGTGGGCCTATCAATAAAATAATCATGTGAGGCCCCAACGGATAAGCATGGTTGGATTTTATTGGGCCTTAATAATTTCAAAATTTTAATAAAGTATTGTACGGCCCATCGTCGATAATACTAAGTTATTAAAGATACTTTTGAAATTAAACAATGAATTCGACTGGGCTTATGAAAATTCTCAAACAAAAATGTTGAATGGGTAAAGGTTTTAAAAATTAATTAATTTTAAAACCTGCGGGCTCCATTTGTGGGTTTATTAGTGAAATGGTTATCGCTGAAGCCCCATCGGATAAGGATAATCAGATTTCACTAGATTAAATCTTAATAATTTCAAAATTTTAGTAAAGTATTGTACGGCCCATCGTCGGCAATGCTTAGACACTAAGGATAATTTTGAAATTAAACAATGGTTAATTACATTCAACTTTGGTAAAATTGTTAACCCTCCCATCGAGGCTCTGGCAATGGCACTGAAGGCCCAAATAACAATTTTGGTTTTTACAAGTGACTTGCCCATCGTAAGCCTTGTAAAGATAAACTGAAGGATTGTTAACAATAAACAAGAGTAGTTATGAGAATCTACTCGCACTTCATTTGTTTATTGCATTATTTGTTTGTAATTGTGTGCTTTATATGTTTTTCAGAAAATATCTTAGAAATGATTTTGAGTCGAAAACCTCTAGATGGTACCAACTATGAATAAGTGAAAAGCAAATCTTTGATATTGTTCTAAAACATGGAAGCTAAAATTTGCCCTGACAATGCGAGGGCCATAGCAACCTGCAGAGAATGCGTCTAAGGAAACTAAGATGCATTTCTCAGATTGGGAAAGGGAAGATATGGTAGTTCGCTGCTATATTATTGTCAGTCTTTCCAAATACTTGCAGAAGCAAGTGTACATGATTAAGAGTGGAGTAAAAATGCTTCAGACTCTTAATGACATGTTTGCTGCGTCTAGCGGCTCTGCCAGACAGAATGCAGTCGGTGCAGGTTTTGCTAAGAGTCTTGTTAAATCCAAAGGGAAACCCAAGGGTGGTAACAAGAACAAAATAACTTGGTTATCAGTTGTCAAACCAGTTGCTATGAAGAAGCCGCAAGACAAGTTCTTCAAGTGCAGAATAAAGGGACACTGAAAGAAAAATTGCCCAGAGGTGATGAAAAGAACCAGACATGGACATATCAAGGCCTGATCAGTGAATGAATTATTGATTCAGGAATCACTGATTATGTTTGTTACTCTTTGTAGTAGTTCAAACATGGCATACCTGTCAGCAATGGACATAGATATTTTAAGCTTGAAATTGAGAACTTGTGTCTGCATTTGCAGTAGGACAAGTTATTAATAAGACTATGATTTTGGGTGACTGTTTATTTGTTCCAGATTTCAAGAGGAATTCAATTTTTGTTAGTTGTTTTGGTTAAAACATGGGTTGACAATGCAATTGATTGCTCAGTTACATTTCGAAGTTCATCTTCGTCTTGTTTTTTCTGGTACATTGTTTAAATAGTCTTTATTACCTTTGTCCTATACCCCCTAAATTTTTGTGTTGAATGGAAAGGATGATGAACAAGGATTTTCACCAAAGAAATAAAAGTTTCAAATGAAACATAACTTTGGCCTTTGTGATTGAGTCACATTATCTCAAGTAGAAAATATGTTTTAGTTAAAAGAGAGACTGAAAGTTCAAGAATCTTTTAACTAACAGATACATGTTAGTCCTATTTGGGAGGTAAAGTGGCCAAGCAATCCTACAAGGGCCAAAAAGGTTTGCGTAACTATTCAACTGGAACTGGTACATTCTAAAGTATGTGGACCACTTAGCGTTCAGACCATAAGAGGTGATGAGTACTTCATTATATGAATGTTTACTCTGGATTTGGACAGATGAACCAAGTGCGCCATAAGTCTAAAGCTTTTGGAAATTCCAAGAGGTTTAGTCTGAGGCAGAAAAGCATGTAGGTGTTCAAATCAAAAACACTTTGGTATGACTAAAGTGTTGGCTACCTGTCTGGTAAGTTCAGGTCTTACCTGATTTAAGAGGGGATAATTTTTGTAACTGTTAACTCTAAGAACGCATTAGTTGAATGAAGTTGCAGTATGCAAAAATCAAACATTTCTAGACTTGGTGAAGATCATGTTCAGTTATTCATCTTTGTCAATGTTGTTCAAGGGAGATGCCTAAGAGAAGGAAATGTACCTTCTTAACTTGATTCCGTCAAAGTTTGTTGTAAAGACACGTAAAGAATTATGGAAAGGGTGCAAGCCCAGATCAAACCATATTCGGATTTAGGGTGCTGCGGCACACGTCCTACAACAGCAGTCAAATAAGATGGAATCTTGTATGGAAGAGTGCATATCTTTTGGCTACCCTAAGAGAACTAGGGATGATTTCTTATTTAGTCTTAAGGACAAGATAATCTAAGTGAGCACTCACATTATTTTCTTAAAGGAGGACTAGATAAGAAATTATAAGCTCTTAAGTTAGGTTATTCTTGATGAGATTTATCTCAGATCAAGAATTTCCAGAATCTCTAGAAGCTTCATCCACTGTTCCCTTGATTGTTCAAGAGGGAATATATATATCTCTAAGTGAACAAACAAGAGAACCATGATTGAAAATTCAACATGATAATATATAAGTGAAACTAGTAGAAATATTAGTATCACATGTAAAGGAAAATATCAAGGATAAGCAGATCCTCAAGAAATTGAAGATCCATCATTTGACCCACTCTTTGTTTTACCTATAAATACACAAGGTCTAGTGCAGTACATTCGTAGTGGGAGTGAACCTTGTTAACTCTCAAGTTGTCTCTTGTTGAGTGATATTGATCCTACTAGTTACGATAATGCACTAGAAGAAGATGTTGATCAAGTGTTGCTCAGGCTATGAACAATGAGATGAAATACTTGTATTTCAACTCCGTTCGGTCCTAGTAAAGACACCAAGAGGGGTAAAACCCACAAGGTGCATGTGGACATAAAAGGCAAAGAGAGGATGGACAGAAAGGTGAAAACCTTCAAAGCTAGCTTGGAGGCATTTTTTGCCAGACGCCATGCTTGAGTCTATCCAGATTCTCTTAGTTGCTATAAGTCTCAATTATGAGATTTCATTTTGGGAGTTGGATGTCAGGATATCTACATACAACAACAAAAATGGTTTATAGCAAATGAGTAGGAACACACGATATGCAAGTTGTGAAAGTCTATTTCATAGACATAAGCAAGCATCCAGGTCTTGAAACATCAATTTTGATCAGGTTATCAAAATTTTGATTTTGAGAGAACCTTGATGAATGATGTGTATTTGTATGTAAAGGATACAACGGAAGACAATAGCTTTTCTGGTACTTTATGTAGATGATATTCTCCTTATTAGAAACAATGTGGAGGTAATATCAAGCATAAAAAGTTGGCTAAGTTAGTGTTTTGGTATGGAAGTACTGGGGAAACCAATTATATTCTTGGTATAAAACTCTTATGAGGTCGGAAGAATAAGTTGTTGGGATCACCTCAGGCTACTTACATTAACAAAACCCAAAATTCAACATGAGAATTCTAAGAGAAGAATTATAACTCTCAGATGTGGAATTCATCTTCCTAAGGAGTGACCAAAGACTTCTAAGAAGGAAGAATGCATGAGCAAGATATCTTATGCTTTGGCAAAGGCAGACTCATGCATATCATGTTGGGCGTTAAACCAGACATCTGTCACGTAGTGGGAGTAGTGAGATAGTACCATTTTGAATCTGGAGGAATACTAGATTATTGTTAAGCATGTACTCAAGTATCTTTGGAGAACGAGAGATTATATGCTGGTATATTCTAGTGGGAGTCTTGGAAAGCTGAGTTTTCAAAAATTCAGTTATTTCAAATGGATATTGACTCAAGAAAATCAACCTCGAGCTATGAGTTTTTCACTAAACTCAGATAGCATTAGAGGTAGATCTTGCAGACCCATGTTACTTCTTTGGGTCTTAGGAAGATCCCAGACTTGCATTAAGCAAGTAGGAGTTATTGGTTTCATTGTGCTCTTGGAGTAAGACGATGAAACAATAAAATCATTTTCTGAATTTCATAAATAAGGTTTTATTTATTTATTTTGCGCACTATTTACAAACATAAAGGTCCGGATCAAATTGTGGAGTATATGATCATATGGATACGTTCATGGAGGACATGATCATAGGATCTCACAATTGATGAATGGAGTCACAGCCGTTAAATAAAGTTGGGCACTTTATTCAGGCTGCAATATTTTATGAAATGATTTTGTCCGAATCATTGTAAAATATTGGTGTGAATTAACATTCACATTGAAAGGATCAATGAGAGATTTGATTAAGGTTGTTTTTCTGTCATAAGATATCAAATCTCCAGTTAACTATAGTTATGTGATTGCTCTTAATCCTGAGTTTATTATAAATAGGTAATCGAATAGTTTTCATTCTTTGATTTACCAACGGGTGAGGTTCGATCTATTGACGGCCAATAACTCGGTATTTTGGGAGTGAGATTATTTGATTATCGGTATTTATGAGATAAACAATATGGAATTTGTAGGATATGTCCCCTTGATATGTTTCGGTACTTGGATATTAAAGACACTGGCCAGTGCATGTAATCCATCAGAGAAACTATCATAGTCAAGGGAATAAATAATTGATTGACTTACAGAAAACTTGTCAATCAATTATAGACATTCTACAAAGGGGCGATGCATATTCATGTTATAAGTGTTAATCTTGGAGTTCAAGTTCGGGTTTTTAGCGGAGTAGCACCGAATTAGATAATCATTCGTTGATTATCAGGAGCCTTGATTAATAACAGATGGTAGATCCCCAAGCTAGCTTGAGACAAGGGATGGGGTATTTTTCGGATAGATGATGACTTATGGGTTACATGATCTTGGGTTTTACGACTCAAGTTTGTATCCAAAAGAGCAAGTGGGAGATTGTTGGTGTGAACACCCTATTTTGTCCCAAATAAAAAATAAAACAGTAATAAATGTATATAATATATATAAAAAAAAAACAAATCTATCTTTCAACCACAACTCAATCCATTAATCCATATCATGGGTTGATCCATGATACAAAGGCCAAAATTGGCCCATATTCTTCTAAGAGACAAATGAAACCAACCCAATACATATCAATGGACAAAATGGCCTCTGCATCGTGTGTACCTCCAATCTTTCATTTTCAAGACTAGCTGTCAAGTGGATGTTGCTTGCGCAGACACACAACCTGGCACACGGCTCAAAGGTAGGTTTCTATCATGACAACATCTCACGCAAGGGAGCATGGTACAGTTTGGGGAGAAGGGAGAAGCCAAAGCAGAGGATGAAAATGGAAAAAGTCAGAGATTGATTTGTTGGGTAGAAGAAGCAATATACAAAAATGGAATTCTGAGAAGACCACCAAGATTGGCACGGGAGGAAGAGCTAAAATTTTGCAGAGATTGAAAAGATCATAAAGGACAACTTTAAAGAGACCACCGTGGGGTTTATGGAGGAACCCAGGTTCTCTCTCAACCCATCGAATAATAGGAGGATGGTCAGAAAAGAGGAGGGACACTTATTCTATAAATAAGGGGGACTTCGATGATTGAGGGGTTGGTTTTTCTTTTTTTCGTCTAAACGGAGAGATTTGGGAAATATAAAGGGAAGCCAGAACCTAATATCAACCTAACCTCTATCACAATCTCCCAAAGACCGAAATACCTACAAACCCAAAATAATCAACTTAAATCCTCTGTAGCCAGCCACCGCAAGTCTCTCCGTTCTCATAACCAGGGAAGGTCACTGCACAGCCATCAAAGAAATCTACTAACGCTGTCTGCTGCTACCCAGTTTTCGTCCACTGCCTTGCGCCATCATTGAAAGATTTTCCACCACCGTGCTACATCGTTTAAAGCTCATACTCCACCATCAACTGTTGCGAGTCTCTCCATCACCATCGTGAGGACCTTGACTCGATTAAGAACTTGTGAGTTGTTTTTTGTGTTAAAATATTAATGCCTCTCGTTGATTGATCTGGAAGCTTCTAGGGATATAAAGATGAAGAAAGATTGTGATCTCATTTTATGATGGACCTTAAATATGCATGCTGAAGCGTAGCTTGAATGTTGAATGAACAAGTTTAACCATATTATGTCATTTTTTATCTCTTGATCTCGGCCACACATGATACGCGTACATGGATTTTTGTCTATTTTGTTTGTTGCCTGTGCCATTTGGAGACCACACATTTAATCTGAGTGCATGAGTTTTTGTCTTATCGTTAGGTGTTGTCTTCGTGATATGTGATAGATTTAATTAGTGTAAAATATCTTCATGAAGTTATCAAAGACATCAAGTGCTGAAGACATGAGTCAATAATATGCTTAAATGGTATCGCGTCTTTAGGTTCTCGCGGAATATTTTATTTTGATTTGTACCTCTGAAAACCCACGAGATTGTTGCCATTTCTCAACTCATTTTCTTTTTATAATAATCATGTTAGCTTAACACTTGGTCTTTTATTTATTATATTATGATATGATGAAAATAATGTTTTAATATGATAGATTAGTAAACCTCAATTTCTTTGATCCATGCCCTCTGCACCTAATATTTCTTTACACGATGCTATATAATTTGTCTTGCTATGCATTATACTAATGAATAAAAATGGCAGTAGCAAATTTCAACTTTTGGTCTATATACCTATATATTCAAGACGCAGACGTTACCTTTTTTTTTCCTTCACCCAATGGGTGCAGCTCAGTTGGTAACTTGGCGCTGAGTTAGTGGGGTTGGACATGTGTTCGATTCCTGCTGAATGCATTCTTGGGGAGGGGGCTGAACCTTTAGCCATCACTGATCCCCCGCATTCCGGATTAGTCCCATAGCCGGCTCAAAGAGTCGAAGCTCGTGGGGATACCGGAGGGAGCCAACTCGCCTCAAAGAGGTAATTAGGGTTGGGTAACTCAAAAAAAAAAAAAAAAAACCTTTTTTTTCCTTCCTTTTTTTTCTTCATTTTTTTTTTTTACACAAATGATGACCCAAAACACGTTTAGATTTTATCAATATTTTTCTAAATAAAAAATTAACATATTAAAATTATAGAGGTAATTTAACCGTGATAGTTTGTTAATCATGTAAACTTTGTTTTGATTCATTTTGGCCGTGATGGCTTGGTGATTCAAAATTTATCTGAAAATTATAATAATAAAAAATAATAATTTCAAATTTATTTTAAAAAAGGGATTAGCTGAGTTGAGACAGCTTGTTAATCCCATAATCTTTTGATTCATTTTGGTCGTGACGGCTTGGTGATTCAAAACTTATCTAAAAATCATAATAATAATAAAATAATAATTTCAAATCTATTTTAAAAAAGAGGGATTAGCTGAGTTGAAACAACTTGTTAATCCCATAATCTTTTGAATCATTTTAACCGTGACGATTTGGTGATTCAAAATTTACAATAACAACAAATTACTTAAATAAATATAGATCATCAAATCCAAAACTTTCTACTGAATTTCTCTAAATTTTTTTTTTTTTAAAAATTAAAATCAATCAACACACAAATATTTTCTAAAGAACGACGTAGCTTTGAATTCCTCACTGTACCGGAGGATACGTCGGAGCGGAACTCTTTTCCGTCAAGCTAAAATAAAATTTTAATATTTAGTCTTTCTACTCCCTAAACAATCATATTTATTTTAAGGGATGAAGCAAATATTTTTAAAAGTTATTAATAATTCGCACAATTAATTCAAGGTAACCGTTTTTTAACGGATGTGTCAGGGGTGCAGTGGGATTAAGTTTTCACCCTTCTCTGCGCGTAATTAGACTCCCGAACCTTTGATCTAAAGTTCTAAAGACCAGTTTGCAATAAGAGGTTTTCCAATTTTTCCAAAGTAAATAAAATTGGTGGCGACTCCTTTGATCTATTTTTTTTATTTCGGGTCGTTACAGATGGCGACTCCGTTGGGGATGTTAGAGAGTCAAGCCTGTTTTAATTAATTGTGCAAATTGATTTATATATTTGCTTTGCTTCCCTTTAGTCTGTTATTTTGCTTTATTTTTATTTAT
>NW_026895457.1:0-16088 GCF_033153095.1 Gastrolobium bilobum
TAAACACCAAAAATGAGAAAGATCATGTGGCAGATAGTAGGGGTGTTAACGGGCCGAGCCGAGCCGATCTTTGATCTTACGGGCCAAGCCTGTATTTAAACGTGTCAGACTGGCCTTAGCCTGTTACCTGTTACGAATATAATATTAGCCTGTGGCCTGGTTCGTTTACAAAAAATAAAAGCCTGTCTCAAGCCTGTGGCCTGTTTATTTATTAAAAATAAAAACCTTACATTCCAATTTGTAGCTGTATTCAGCCCATTAATCATGCACTGATGTGTATTTTTTTGTAAGAAAATAATTGTTGTTTCTTTTATAATAAAAAAACATTAATATTAAAAAATCAAAATAACAACATCACCTTTACTTTATTTTACGTTGCTTTTCCTTAATTTTCTTCCACATTCTAGATTTTTTACATTAAATTTTCTTCCACATTTCTTAATATTCTAGATTTTTTACACTAGATTTGAACCCCACCAATAAATTTTCTTCCACATTTTACATTAATTTTTCTTCCACGGTCGCCGCCAGAAGCATCATTATAAGCCGTGGAATCCGCATGGCTTATAAAAATAGATGATGAACATGACTTAGATCGGGGAGAAGAGATAGAGCAGAGACAGAAAACTGAGAAAAGGATGTTGAAATGATTAATATAAAAATATAAAAAATAAATAAATTTAATGTATACGGGCCAGCCTCCAAGGCTTCAAGGCCGGGCTTGGCTATGAAAGCCTGAGGCCTTTTAAATAAAAAAGCTTTTGCATGAGTATAAGTCTGGGCTTAATAATTTTAACTAAATATTTTCCCTTTAAAATTTAAAAAAGAGGACTAACACAAATATCTAGAATTTTCTCCACATTAGACTCATCAGTCTTTACAAATAATCTTGTTCAATCATTCACAAAAAATGTCGATGTTGATCAGACTAATTATTAACCAAACAAGAACAATAGTGAAAATAAAAGTATAAAAATAGAAAGAATGCATGGTTACGTGACTTGTTGGTTATACAAACTCAAAGAAAATACAAATGAATGGAGGTCAATCTCAGTAGAGAACAAATCTGGGAAGCCAAAGAATTAAATTTGAATCCCATTTACAACTACATAGACAACAAATAATTGGTGTTATCAACTACATAGACAACAAATAATCCGAGTCAATCATTTGTGTAATAATCCGAGTCAATCATTTGTGTAGGATCATAAAGATCAAAGTCAGAATCAAAGTCCAAGTCCAAGTCTTCATTTAAGATTGAGCCTATTGAGCTTAAATTGGTAAGATGTGAAGCATAACTGCCATCCTGGCTTTGGTCAGCCAACCCCTGAAATGGCACAATATTACTTGTTTGCCTAGGACTAATCATCTCACCAGATGAAGAGGATATTTAAAAGGACTGACTTGCTGGGTTGCCTTAGACCTGATTCTTTTCAGTCGAAGTCTTTATTTCTGCAGCAATTAAAAAAACAAATAAAGTTCTATAAATGAAAAACTATGGTTTTATGAAATTAAAGCAGAAAGGAAAAGAAAAAAATACCTGCAGATGGCTGGCCACATGCGCCCTAGTAAGATGCTTCTCAGCCTTCATCAATTGAAGAATTTTTCTAGGTACAACCTCTGCAATCAAAAGAACATACAAATGTGTCAGACTTCATTAACAATAATGCCATGACATCTACTCCAGTGCACTACAGATTAGGAAGAGTATTTGAGAAAGCATTCAAAATAATGTTGAACAAAAAAATACAGCAATTGGAAAAATACAGCAAACATATACTTTTGCAATACAAAAAAAAAAACCCAGAGTTTTCACAGGAATGGAAAAAGGCATCATTGTTCCATTTTTGGCAGCGAATGGAAGACACAGTTGGGACCAATTGGGCAGCTTCCAGCTCTCATGAGACCAAATTAATCATGATCGAATTAAGGAAAATTTGAATTTTGATTTGTTCAGTTTTCGAGAGATGCCAAATAAGTATATTAGCTTACTCCAAGGAAAGGATTACTGAAATAGAGGAATATATGGGCAGTGGATTTGTTTGTTATTTGGAAATGCACACTGGTATTAACAACGGAGAAGCCATTTTTTATTTTGGTGCAGATTCCAATATTATGACAGAAATTATATATCCAAGTGGGGCTGAGACAGATGTTCGAAGAATTATGGTTGGATTCTGGGCAGTGGATGTGAAGACACTTGTGGAAATAAAGTTTGCAAAGAGAGGTGATGGAACTAGTTTTCACATTGTAATATTATTAGGATTTGATTGCTATTTCTACACAAAAATATAATAAAAGTATTGCTAAAATAAAGCAGAAACATCAATTGATTGACCAATTGTAGCAATTAATAACAATTAAGATAACAACTACTTTGCATTGTAGAGAAAGAGTGAATAACTTACTGTCAACACCCAAGTCATTAACAGCGGCCACAAAACACCGACCGATGTAGCTCTTCGGTCCAAACAACCCGAGACTGCTTCTGGGTTGATCGGTCCTCTTGGTTAAGACCTTTCTCAAGTTCTACATGAACTTCATCCTCATCTTCTTCCATCTTCTCAGCTTTTTCATCATCTTTATCCTCATCTTCTTCCATCTTCTCAGCTTCATCCTCATCTTCATCTTCTTCCATCTTCTCAGCTTCATCCTCATTTTCATCCTCATCTTCTTTCATCTTCTCAGCTTTTTCATCATCTTCATCTTCTTCCATCTCCTCAGCTTCATCCTCATCATCTTCTATCTTTTCAGCTTTTTCATCATCTTCAACATGATGAAAAACCAACATGTTATCATTCCAATCGAAACCAACATCTAAATATTGCGAAAAAAAACGAAAGAAAGAAAGAAAGAACCATTAATATTTAAAAAATAAATAAAATGGAAAACCCACATATCTAAATATATCCAATGTTAGTTTTGTTAAATAAAACACCAACTGAAAAAACTAACAAACTCAACTAGACAAAATCAAAAAACAAAAAAACCAGTTAATAGTTCAGTAATAAGATGTCTGGGCAGACAGAAACAAAAGCACACAATCGAACATCCACTGTATTATCAAGAAAAAAAAGAAACGAAATCGAAAGAAAAGAAAAGCAAGAACATAATGGAAAAGTCACACCCTCAATATTGCCAGAATAATAAAGAAAAAGAAAGAAAGAAACATATATTTCATATGGTATTGACAAAAGACAAGCCACACCCTCAATCTCTATTTTCAAGAAAAAAAAAGGAAAGGAAAGAACACAGTCGAATATCAGCAAGAAACCCACATACTCAATCTTTTCAAGCAAGAAATATCAGCATATAATCAAACATTTTCAAGAAAAAAAGAAAAGAAAAGAAAAGAAAAGAAAGGGCAGAAGTACCATACCTAGGTAATGACACCTTTGTAGGAGTGTTGCCAAACAATACAGGCTGGTTGGGTCATCATCTCCCATTGCATCCCATCTCCCATTGCATCCCATCTCCCATATTCTTCCTCATCTTTTTCCATCATCTGAGCTTCATCCTCATCTTCATCCTCTTCCATCTTCTCATCTTCATCCTCATCTACTTGCATCCCATCTCCCATTGCATCCCATCTCCCATATTCATCCTCATCTTCTTCCATCATCTCAGCTTCATCCTCATCTTCATCCTCTTCCATCTTCTCATCTTCATCCTCATCTACTTGCATCTCATCTCCCATTGCATCCCATCTCCCATATTCATCCTCATCTTCTTCCATCATCTCAGCTTCATCCTCATCTTCATCCTCTTCCATCTTCTCAGCTTCATCCTCTTCTACTTGCATCCCATCTCCCATTGCATCCCATCTCTCATATTCATCCTCATCTTCTTCCATCATCTCAGCTTCATCCTCATCTTCATCCTCTTCCATCTTCTCATCTTTTTCATCATCTTCAACATGATGAAAAACCAACATGTTATCATTCCAATCGAAACCATAGATATTTAAAAAATAAATAAAATAGAAAACCCACATATCTAAATATATCCAATGTTAGTTTTGTTAAATAAAACACCAACTGAAAAAATTGACAAACTCAACTAGACAAAATCAAATTTACAAAATTAAAAAACAAAAAAACCAGTTAATAGTCCAGTAATATGATGTCTGGGCAGACAGAAACAAAAGCACACAATCGAACATCCACAGTTTTCAAGAAAAAAAAAGAAACGAAATCAAAAGAAAAGAAAAGCAAGAACATAATGGAAAAGCCACACCCTAAATATTGCCAGAATAATAAAGAAAAAGAAAGAAAGAAACATATATTTCATATGGTATTGACAAGCAACTGTTGACAAGCCACACCCTCAATCTTTCATTTTCAAGAAAAAAAAAGAAACATACTGTATTTTCAAGAAAAGAAAAAAGAAAAGAAAAACGAAATCAAAAGAAAAGAAAAGCAAGAACATAATGGAAAAGCCACACCCTCAATATTGCCAGAATAATAAAGAAAAAGAAAGAAAGAAACATATATATTTCGTATGGTATTGACAAGCAACTGTTGACAAGCCACACCCTCAATCTTCTATTTTCAAGAAAAAAAAAGAAACATAGTGTATTTTCAAGAAAAGAAAAAAGAAAAGAAAAAAGAACACAGTCGAATATCAGCAAGAAATATCAGCAAGAATATGATGTCTGGGCAGACAGAAACAAAAGCATACAATCGAACATCCATAGTTATCAAGAAAAAAAAAGAAACGAAATCAAAAGAAAAGAAAAGCAAGAACATAATGGAAAAGCCACACACTCAATATTGCCAGAATAATAAAGAAAAAGAAAGAAAGAAACATATATATTTCGTATGGTATTGACAAGCAACTGTTGACAAGCCACACCCTCAATCTTCTATTTTCAAGAAAAAAAAAGAAACATACTGTATTTTCAAGAAAAGAAAAAAGAAAAGAAAAACGAAATCAAAAGAAAAGAAAAGCAAGAACATAATGGAAAAGCCACACCCTCAATATTGCCAGAATAATAAAGAAAAAGAAAGAAAGAAACATATATTTCATATGGTATTGACAAGCAACTGTTGACAAGCCACACCCTCAATCTTTTATTTTCAAAAAAAAAAAGAAACATACTGTATTTTCAAGAAAAGAAAAAAGAAAAGAAAAACGAAATCAAAAGAAAAGAAAAGCAAGAACATAATGGAAAAGCCACACCCTCAATATTGCCAGAATAATAAAGAAAAAGAAAGAGAGAAACATATATATTTCGTATGGTATTGACAAGCAACTGCTGACAAGCCACACCCTCAATCTTCTATTTTCAAGAAAAAAAAAGAAACATAGTGTATTTTCAAGAAAAGAAAAAAGAAAAGAAAAAAGAACACAGTCGAATATGAGCAAGAAATCTCAGCAAGAAACCCACATACTCAATCTTTTCAAGCAAGAAATATCAGCACATAATCAAACATTTTCAAGAAAAAAAGAAAAGAAAAGAGAAGAAAAGAAAGGGCAGAAGTAACATACCTAGGTATTGACACCTTTGTAGGAGTGTTGCCAAACAATACAGGCTGGTTGGGTCATCATCTACTTGCATCCCATGTCCCATATTCACCAATTCCATTGTCTTGATAAAACAATCCAAGAACAAGAGAAAGAAACAAGCAAGAACAAGAGAAAGAAACTAGGTAGCCCAAAAAACCAAGAAAACTTTAAGAAGGAGTGAAAACAGAGAAAGAAACCCTAAGAAAACCTTAAGAAAACAGAGAAAGAAACCCTAAGAAAACCTTAAGAAGAGTGAAAAGAGAGAATGAAAATTTTTAATTTATATTTTTTGGCGGCAAAACTATGATGACCGTTGTATTCTCTTAACTCTTAACTCGTAAGTTATTTTCGTCCCTCTGAAGTTCTAATTTAGCAACTCTTAAAATTTATTATATTTACTAATTTATATTAGCTAATGTATATACATATTAAAAAATATATGTGTGGATGGACAGGTGAGAAATATATATTATAATTTTAAGGAAATAAAATTCATTTTAATTATTAAAAATATGAGACATGATTGGGTTGAGAAAAAATTCATCACAATATATATATATAATTCATTATAGTTTGACTAATTACTTTGATTAATTTAATAAAAAAACCCGCGATTCACACTAAAATAAATATAATCATAATAATATTTATTAAAAAATTGGCTTTACTAAATGCTAACATCTTTTAAACAAGAGTAACAGAAGAAAGCTTGAGAAGAAGCATTTACAAAGACCTTAATCTAGATGACTTTAAAGAAACTTTGGTTATTGATACCACCATTTGCAAAAAAATCAACAGACGCTTAAACGAGAATTAAAATGCAATGAACATTATTTACCCCCCCCCAAAAAAAAAAAAGAAATGCAAAGAAGATTGAGAGAAGACAATCTTATAGTTCTATTGGTTGTGTCCCCACAATCACAACATAATACAGAATGAAGAAGAGATACTTACTTACCAGAGAGGTGACTACTTCAGTTGTTTGATGAAATACTTCTGAGGGATCTACACCACAGAACACTGGCAGGACCTTGGTATATTTGGTTCTGCTCCGCTCCATTATTACCTCCTTAAAACATTTCCAGAGAAAATAGTGTTTACTATTTTCTCTGGAAATGTTTTGAGAAAACAATAACATAAACACTATTTTGAAACGCCTCATCATTATCATGTAAAAAAACACTAGTTGTTTGTTGGGTGCACATGCAAAGAAGAGAGTGGTTCTGATCTGTAATATAATGGGGTAGGTGGTGGCGGTTTCGGTGAACTGAAGACAATGGATCTATGGAAGTGAAATGAGAGTCCAAAGATAATGTAAAGTGAGAGAGAATGGACAGATCGCAGCAATAAGTTTTTGAGAAAGGTGAAAGAGAGAGACACGTAGAGATAGAAAGGTAGGAAGCGGAAAAGCTCAAGAGAGAAGAGTGGACGCAAAAAAATAAAAGCAAGCTCTATTGTCAAATCAACACTTTCACATTAGGTGAAATGAGGACTGACAAAAGCAATTAATGGCTCTGATCTCTGATCAACAGAACAGTAGTATCTTTCTCCTATTCCCCAAATAAACTTTAATCTCATACTACCATCCTTATAAACAAGAGAATACATCGATATCAGGAGCAAGGGACTCCCTCTGTAGGGAAAAAGAGAAAGACTATGCATGACACCAGAGATTATAAACTACAGAATAGGTGAATGAATGATACAGGGCTACACAGCACAGCTAGATAGTTTTAATATAATAATCAATGGAGTCATAGCAGCAGGGATTTTAACTACAATTGTTTAAAATTAAAAAAAAATGATATACTATTTAATATGTTTAGAATTTAAAAAAAATAATAATAATATTCTTCATCTTCAATCTTTATTAATAATTTGACAATATCACACTATCATTTTTGGAAAGAAAAAAGATTCAAAATTCCATAAGAAGCCAAGTTTTTGAGAAAGGTGAAAGAGAGAGACACGTATAGAAAGGTAGGAAGTGGAAAAGCTCAGGAGAGATGCAAGGAACCAAATAAAGCTCTCTTGTCAAATCACAAATTAGGTGCTCTGAGGATCTGACTCTGACTCTGATCTCTGATCAACAGAACAGTAGTCTAGCATCTCTCATATTCCCCAAATAAAGTAACACAAACAGTGCAATTAAACTTCAATCTTATTAAGAAATTTTTCAAATTCATTTATTTATTTATCTTCTTCTCTTCAAATTAATCACACACTAAACTTAAACAACTATTAATTAACCTCCTCTTATATACATGCATGTTTTTAAAAGCAGAGGCAAAAAGTAATAATAGTGAGTGAACCGAAACAGAGCTTCTAAGATTCATTCAGTTATATATAAGAAACTTAACACTATAAACAAAAGTAATAATACAGACAGATACAATGAATGAACCATCATAGAGCACAAACAAATATACATACATGACACATACACTATTAATAATGAGGAATTAAGAAAAAATAAAGGTATGGCATGGTATGGAGGGGAAATTACCTTATCCTCAGCATTCAGCAGCAAGTAAAGGAAGATTATTGAGAAGAATCTCAACTCAAGAGGCTCAGTGTCGGGGGTCATCAAGAGGACTAGCTCATAAATGCCTCTATTCAGTGTCTTTTTTGAGCTGAGCTACAAATACAAAAAGAAATACATGTTTTATGGTCGCTGAAACAAAAAAGAAAGAAAGAAAAAAAACGCAATAACACACTTAAAATAAATGGAAGAACCAATGAAATGAAAGCAGAGGCGAAAGAAAGTTCCTTTCTTGTGAGTTGAGCTGCTGCTCGTAGTTGGTATTATCAGTAGAGAACAAATATGGGAAGCCAAAGAATTAAATTTGAATCCCATTTACAACTACATAGACAACAAATAATTGGTGTTATCAACTACATAGACAACAAATAATCCGAGTCAATCATTTGTGTAATAATCCGAGTCAATCATTTGTGTAGGATCATAAAGATCAAAGTCAGAATCAAAGTCCAAGTCCAAGTCTTCATTTAAGATTGAGCCTATTGAGCTTAAATTGGTAAGATGTGAAGCATAACTGCCATCCTGGCTTTGGTCAGCCAACCCCTGAAATGGCACAATATTACTTGTTTGCCTAGGACTAATCATCTCACCAGATGAAGAGGATATTTAAAAGGACTGACTTGCTGGGTTGCCTTAGACCTGATTCTTTTCAGTCGAAGTCTTTATTTCTGCAGCAATTAAAAAAAAAATAAAGTTCTATAAATGAAAAACTATGGTTTTATGAAATTAAAGCAGAAAGGAAAAGAAAAAAATACCTGCAGATGGCTGGCCACATGCGCCCTAGTAAGATGCTTCTCAGCCTTCATCAATTGAAGAATTTTTCTAGGTACAACCTCTGCAATCAAAAGAACATACAAATGTGTCAGACTTCATTAACAATAATGCCATGACATCTACTCCAGTGCACTACATATTAGGAAGAGTATTTGAGAAAGCATTCAAAATAATGTTGAACAAAAAAATACAGCAATTGGAAAAATACAGCAAATATATACTTTTGCAATACAAAAAAAAAACCCAGAGTTTTCACAGGAATGGAAAAAGGCATCATTGTTCCATTTTTGGCAGCGAATGCAAGACACAGTTGGGACCAATTGGGCAGCTTCCAGCTCTCATGAGACCAAATTAATCATGATCGAATTAAGGAAAATTTGAATTTTGATTTGTTCAGTTTTTGAGAGATGCCAAATAAGTATATTAGCTTACTCCAAGGAAAGGATTACTGAAATAGAGGAATACATGGGCAGTGTATTTGTTTGTTATTTGGAAATGCACACGGGTATTAACAACGGAGAAGCCATTTTTTATTTTGGTGCAGATTCCAATATTATGACAGAAATTATATATCCAAGTGGGGCTGAGACAGATGTTCGAAGAATTATGGTTGGATTCTGGGCAGTGGATGTGAAGACACTTGTGGAAATAAAATTTGCAAAGAGAGGTGATGGAACTAGTTTTCACATTGTAATATTATTAGGATTTGATTGCTATTTCTACACAAAAATATAATAAAAGTATTGCTAAAATAAAGCAGAAACATCAATTGATTGACCAATTGTAGCAATTAATAACAATTAAGATAACAACTACTTTGCATTGTAGAGAAAGAGTGAATAACTTACTGTCAACACCCAAGTCATTAACAGCGGCCACAAAACACCGACCGATGTAGCTCTTCGGTCCAAACAACCCGAGACTGCTTCTGGGTTGATCGGTCCTCTTGGTTAAGACCTTTCTCAAGTTCTACATGAACTTCATCCTCATCTTCTTCCATCTTCTCAGCTTTTTCATCATCTTTATCCTCATCTTCTTCCATCTTCTCAGCTTCATCCTCATCTTCATCTTCTTCCATCTTCTCACCTTCATCCTCATTTTCATCCTCATCTTCTTTCATCTTCTCAGCTTTTTCATCATCTTCATCTTCTTTCATCTCCTCAGCTTCATCCTCATCATCTTCCATCTTTTCAGCTTTTTCTCCATCTTCAACATGATGAAAAACCAACTTGTTATCATTCCAATCAAAACCAACATCTAAATATTGCGAAAAAAAAACGAAAGAAAGAAAGAAAGAACCATTAATATTTGAAAAATAAATAAAATGGAAAACCCACATATCTAAATATATCCAATGTTAGTTTTGTTAAATAAAACACCAACTGAAAAAACTAACAAACTCAACTAGACAAAATCAAAAAACAAAAAAACCAGTTAATAGTCCAGTAATAAGATGTCTGGGCAGACAGAAACAAAAGCACACAATCGAACATCCACTGTATTATCAACAAAAAAAAGAAACGAAATCGAAAGAAAAGAAAAGCAAGAACATAATGGAAAAGTCACACCCTCAATATTGCCAGAATAATAAAGAAAAAGAAAGAAAGAAACATATATTTCATATGGTATTGACAAAAGACAAGCCACACCCTCAATCTCTATTTTCAAGAAAAAAAAAAAAAGGAAAGGAAAGAACACGGTCGAATATCAGCAAGAAACCCACATACTCAATCTTTTCAAGCAAGAAATATCAGCATATAATCAAACATTTTCAAGAAAAAAAGAAAAGAAAAGAAAAGAAAAAAAGGGCAGAAGTACCATACCTAGGTATTGACACCTTTGTAGGAGTGTTGCCAAATAATACAGGCTGGTTGGGTCATCATCTCCCCTTGCATCCCATCTCCCATATTCATCCTCATCTTCTTCCATCATCTCAGCTTCATCCTCATCTTCATCCTCTTCCATCTTCTCAGCTTCATCCTCTTCTACTTGCATCCCATCTCCCATATTCATCCTCATCTTCTTCCATCATCTCAGCTTCATCCTCATCTTCATCCTCCTCCATCTTCTCAGCTTTTTCATCATCTTCAACATGATGAAAAACCAACATGTTATCATTCCAATCGAAACCATAGATATTTAAAAAATAAAGAAAATAGAAAACCCACATATCTAAATATATCCAATGTTAGTTTTGTTAAATAAAACACCAACTGAAAAAATTAACAAACTCAACTAGACAAAATCAAATTTACAAAATTAAAAAACAAAAAAACCAGTTAATAGTCCAGTAATATGATATCTGGGCAGACAGAAACAAAAGCATACAATCGAACATCCACAGTTTTCAAGAAAAAAAAAGAAACGAAATCAAAAGAAAAGAAAAGCAAGAACATAATGGAAAAGCCACACCCTCAATATTGCCAGAATAATAAAGAAAAAGAAAGAAAGAAACATATATTTCATATGGTATTGACAAGCAACTGTTGACAAGCCACACCCTCAATCTTTTATTTTCAAGAAAAAAAAAGAAACATACTGTATTTTCAAGAAAAGAAAAAAGAAAAGAAAAACGAAATCAAAAGAAAAGAAAAGCAAGAACATAATGGAAAAGCCACACCCTCAATATTGCCAGAATAATAAAGAAAAAGAAAGAAAGAAACATATATATTTCGTATGGTATTGACAAGCAACTGTTGACAAGCCACACCCTCAATCTTCTATTTTCAAGAAAAAAAAAAGAAACATAACGTATTTTCAAGAAAAGAAAAAAGAAAAGAAAAAAGAACACAGTCGAATATCAGCAAGAAATATCAGCAAGAATATGATGTCTGGGCAGACAGAAACAAAAGCATACAATCGAACATCCACAGTTATCAAGAAAAAAAAGAAACGAAATCAAAAGAAAAGAAAAGCAAGAACATAATGGAAAAGCCACACACTCAATATTGCCAGAATAATAAAGAAAAAGAAAGAAAGAAACATATATATTTCGTATGGTATTGACAAGCAACTGTTGACAAGCCACACCCTCAATCTTCTATTTTCAAGAAAAAAAAAAGAAACATACTGTATTTTCAAGAAAAGAAAAAAGAAAAGAAAAACGAAATCAAAAGAAAAGAAAAGCAAGAACATAATGGAAAAGCCACACCCTCAATATTGCCAGAATAATAAAGAAAAAGAAAGAAAGAAACATATATTTCATTTGGTATTGACAAGCAACTGTGGACAAGCCACACCCTCAATCTTTTATTTTCAAGAAAAAAAAAGAAACATACTGTATTTTCAAGAAAAGAAAAAAGAAAAGAAAAACGAAATCAAAAGAAAAGAAAAGCAAGAACATAATGGAAAAGCCACACCCTCAATATTTCCAGAATAATAAAGAAAAAGAAAGAAAGAAACATATATATTTCGTATGGTATTGACAAGCAACTGTTGACAAGCCACACCCTCAATCTTCTATTTCCAAGAAAAAAAAAGAAACATAGTGTATTTTCAAGAAAAGAAAAAAGAACACAGTCGAATATCAGCAAGAAATATCAGCAAGAATATGATGTCTGGGCAGACAGAAACAAAAGCATACAATCGAACATCCACAGTTATCAAGAAAAAAAAAGAAACGAAATCAAAAGAAAAGAAAAGCAAGAACATAATGGAAAAGCCACACACTCAATATTGCCAGAATAATAAAGAAAAAGAAAGAAAGAAACATATATATTTCGTATGGTATTGACAAGCAACTGTTGACAAGCCACACCCTCAATCTTCTATTTTCAAGAAAAAAAAAAAGAACCATACTGTATTTTCAAGAAAAGAAAAAAGAAAAGAAAAACGAAATCAAAAGAAAAGAAAAGCAAGAACATAATGGAAAAGCCACACCCTCAATATTTCCAGAATAATAAAGAAAAAGAAAGAAAGAAACATATATATTTCGTATGGTATTGACAAGCAACTGTTGACAAGCCACACCCTCAATCTTCTATTTTCAAGAAAAAAAAAGAAACATAGTGTATTTTCAAGAAAAGAAAAAAGAACACAGTCGAATATCAGCAAGAAATATCAGCAAGAATATGATGTCTGGGCAGACAGAAACAAAAGCATACAATCGAACATCCACAGTTATCAAGAAAAAAAAAGAAACGAAATCAAAAGAAAAGAAAAGCAAGAACATAATGGAAAAGCCACACACTCAATATTGCCAGAATAATAAAGAAAAAGAAAGAAAGAAACATATATATTTCGTATGGTATTGACAAGCAACTGTTGACAAGCCACACCCTCAATCTTCTATTTTCAAGAAAAAAAAAGAAACATACTGTATTTTCAAGAAAAGAAAAAAGAAAAGAAAAACGAAATCAAAAGAAAAGAAAAGCAAGAACATAATGGAAAAGCCACACCTTCAATATTGCCAGAATAATAAAGAAAAAGAAAGAAAGAAACATATATTTCATATGGTATTGACAAGCAACTGTTGACAAGCCACACCCTCAATCTTCTATTTTCAAGAAGAAAAAAGAAACATACTGTATTTTCAAGAAAAGAAAAAAGAAAAGAAAAAAGAACACAGTCGAATATGAGCAAGAAATATCAGCAAGAAACCCACATACTCAATCTTTTCAAGCAAGAAATATCAACACATAATCAAACATTTTCAAGAAAAAAAGAAAAGAAAAGAGAAGAAAAGAAAGGGCAGAAGTAACATACCTAGGTATTGACACCTTTGTAAGAGTGTTGCCAAACAATACAGGCTGGTTGGGTCATCATCTACTTGCATCCCATGTCCCATATTCACCAATTCCATTGTCTTGATAAAACAATCCAAGAACAAGAGAAAGAAACAAGCAAGAACAAGAGAAAGAAACTAGGTAGCCCAAAGAAACCAAGAAAACTTTAAGAAGGAGTGAAAACAGAGAAAGAAACCCTAAGAAAACCTTAAGAAAACAGAGAAAGAAACCCTAAGAAAACCTTAAGAAGAGTGAAAAGAGAGAAAGAAAATTTTTAATTTATATTTTTTGGCGGCAAAACTATGATGACCGTTGTATTCTCTTAACTCTTAACTCGTAAGATATTTTCGTCCCTCTGAAGTTCTAATTTAGCTACTCTTAAAATTTATTATATTTACTAATTTATATTAGCTAATGTATATACATATTAAAAAATATATGTGTGGATGGACAGCTGAGAAATATATATTCTAATTTTAAGGAAATAAAATTCATTTTAATTATTAAAAATATGAGACATGATTGGGTTGAGAAAAAATTCATCACAATATATATATATATAATTCATTATAGTTTGACTAATTACTTTGATTAATTTAATAAAAAAAACCCGCGATTCACACTAAAATAAATATAATCATAATAATATTTATTAAAAAATTGGCTTTACTAAATGCTAACATCTTTTAAACAAGAGTAACAGAAGAAATCTTGAGAAGAAGCATTTACAAAGACCTTAATCTAGATGACTTTAAAGAAACTTTGGTTATTGATACCACCATTTGGAAAAAATTCAACAGACGCTTAAACGAGAATTAAAATGCAATGAACATTATTTACCCCCCCCCTAAAAAAAAAACAGAAATGCAAAGAAGATTGAGAGAAGACAATCTTATAGTTCTATTGGTTGTGTCCCCACAATCACAACATAATACAGAATGAAGAAGAGGTACTTACTTACCAGAGAGGTGACTACTTCAGTTGTTTGATGAAATACTTCTGAGGGATCTACACCACAGAACACTGGGAGGACCTTGGTATATTTGGTTCTGCTCCGCTCCATTATTACCTCCTTAAAACATTTCCAGAGAAAATAGTGTTTACTATTTTCTCTGGAAATGTTTTGAGAAAACAATAACATAAACACTATTTTGAAACGCCTCATCATTATCATGTAAAAAAACACTAGTTGTTTGTTGGGTGCACATGCAAAGAAGAGAGTGGTTCTGATCTGTAATATAATGGGGTAGGTGGTGGCGGTTTCGGTGAACTGAAGACAATGGATCTATGGAAGTGAAATGAGAGTCCAAAGATAATGTAAAGTGAGAGAGAATGGACAGATCGCAGCAATAAGTTTTTGAGAAAGGTGAAAGAGAGAGACACGTAGAGATAGAAAGGTAGGAAGCGGAAAAGCTCAAGAGAGAAGAGTGGACGCAAAAAAATAAAAGCAAGCTCTCTTGTCAAATCACAACTTCCACATTAGGTGAAATGAGGACTGACAAAAGTAATTAATGGCTCTGATATCTGATCAACAGAACAGTAGTATCTCTCTCCTATTCCCCAAATAAACTTTAATCTCATACTACCATCCTTATAAACAAGAGAATACATCGATATCAAGAGCAAGGGTGTAACAGCCCGTTACGTACCGGTATTGTTAACATTAATTATGATATTAAGCGCAGTTACAATCACAGCAGTTCATTTATGAAACGCGAATAAATTTTTTCCGATTATTACGCGAGCATTTAAAACATAAAAAGGCGTAATAATTAAAAGTTGTGACCGTAACCATAAACTCTTGCGGAAGACTTATTTAAACTATTTTTATCACTTACGTTACTTATTATAAGTTACTAAGGAGTTCCCATAAACTCACTTAGCCAATTTCCAACTTTACGTTTTACACCAATTCGAATATGTTACACTCTAAGTTTTTCTGCGACCAAACAGATCGCAACCAACCCTACTTCTCAGATTATATCTTTGTGTTACTTAATTCCCTTTTTAACAAGCTAAAATACGCTCAATTCGGAGCTCATTTGCTCCGGTTATCGCCGTTTGAAGTTGGATAAGCAATTAGCCCAAACAACCCCAAAAACAGCCCAAACCACTCACTTTTCCCGAATTACTGCACTCAATCGACTCAACCATTTGCTCTCAAATTTTTATCCTACAAACTAGACATCTCAAACTTCATTTTGACATATCACACGCTTAATTTGACGGAGAAACGAAGCGGGAATTAATTTCCCAAATCCGGTCCAGAATCTGCCTCAGGTGCAGGGGCACATGGGCAGTCCGTGTTTCTCTATTTATTTCAGGCCGAAGATCAACCCAGAATTTCCTCAAATTTTGACACAAGGTAGAGGACATCTCAACCTTCAAAATGACGTATGGCACGTCCCTAGGGGACCTCTATAGAGGGAGATATGCTCTTCCGAAGTTCGCCTAAAATCTGCCAATTCTACAGAAAATTCGCCAGAGTTTCCTTTGTTTTTCCAATAATCCCAAATTTGTAAAAGATCATTTAAAACCTC